>NC_051178.1:167939149-168213374 GCF_013339695.2 Rhipicephalus sanguineus | reverse complement strand
AAAAAAGAAAAACGAGCCCTTAAAAATTTCCTCTTCTTACCCCAAGAATTAGCAGTTTTTGTTTCGTTCCCGAGGTGTGGGCAACCTTGTGCGCTGTCGTCAATTGACGAGCCAGGGCCGAAAAGGTTAAAAGACTGGGTGTGCAACACGAACACATGAGAGAAAGCCAAGACACCACACTGTGGGTCTTCACTTCTCTCTCTGTTGTGTCCGTCTTTGCACGCCCTGTTTTTTCACATGAAAAGCACCAACTAGCTGAGCTCTCTGTAATTGTGATTTGCTATAGATCTTTTTGCGTCACAAAGGGAAGAATTTTAGTTAATATTTGCCAGTGTTGAAGGGTACTTCCGTGCTTCTGACGACAGCGATTATGGAAGATGAAACAGAACCAAAATGAAAAATGCTTGCAAAGGTAATTTCAAAACTATCTCGGCTCACTAAAACTGTTTGGGTTAAAGAAACGTGGGAAGACTACTTAAAACAGTGCTAAATAAGTTTAACGCTTACAACGAGTTGTGATTAGTGTGCTCGTATGTATTTACGGTAGTTTCTACGGACCAAGCGTAATTATATGGGTCTCGTCCCTACTAGACAACATGGCGGCTTCTGGCGTTTAATAATGCAGAGAAGATAACCGATACGAGTATGGATTCCAAACTCGATACTTTAGTAGCCAGTCGAGAAAAAATATCTGAGGCGATCGACATGTGCACTGTCCAGCTACACCTGTACACCTATAGCGTTGTGTCATGCATGCTTCTCGTTTGGTCCCACGTCTCTCTCGCGCTAATTAAACAACGTCTGAACCTTCCCTGCTTTCGTCATCAGATGGCACAGATAAATTTGCTGAGCGACTCTCAGATACTGAAAATTTGAGGCCTGGAAAAATCAGTTTGGCCTACTACAACCAACGATAGAAATATGATGTTGCCCCTGAACAGCGCATATCCAGTAGCATGACTCCTGTTCTTAAACTGGGAAATTACGTAGCACTTCCCAGAAAATAAAAAAACTACATATAGAGGGTGAGCGGTGTCACTTATTTTGGACTCACGTGGCTGCACATTTACTATAGGAAGTGTACACTGATTAATTCACGTATTTATCCAGATGGTTCACTTTCAGCCACAGTTGGATGAGCTCATTCATCTCCTTTACTATGATGACCTCAATTCCGCCGTGCACTCTTGCTGCTCACTAATGGTGCTCGGCTTGTAAAATCTCTCGGCAAAGCCACCGTATGACTGCATCACAGCACACATGTTGTCTCTAAGCACCAATATGTGTGCCGTAAGGCCTGCTTTGTGATGAAATGGAGTGTTTTGTCAAATGTGTTATCGTGTATCTAATAGCCCTAGCTGGTCGGGACGCTGCAGCGGAGGCCGGCTCCCAGTAGGAGACAGAAAAGTACCCATTGCAGGCCTGAATTGTTCCTATGAGGTGGCATGCATGTGCCTCCAGCCGCTGTAACGGAGTAGCATCAACACATGTCAACCAGTGCGACAGTTCCACGTTGAGATGACAGCAGGTGTAAGAGCCAACCCAGCCCGAAGCCTTCCAAAAACTACTTCATCCGCCGTAATACGCTGAAGGGGCTGGGAGAACACCGTGGGATAGTGGCTCGTGTGTCCTGCCAGAGAAAACTCGTTCACCCGCAGCCCATCAGATAGTTTGTGATAGCAGGGATCAACGTCGGCGTGGTTAAGAAACCAATTTTCTGTGTTACAGAAAGGGAGGGCGACCACCAGTCGGAGCGTTAGTGGATCACTGCGTTCAACGCTATGCAAAGCAATGATTTACTGCAAGAGTTTCTTGTCAACGCTTTTTTTCAGAAGTCTGAGTACAGATTTTTCAAGAAGTAACTTTTGCTAAAGCGCTTCCTTCTTTAAGCAATAACTAATAACGTAAGTCTGGCATGATACGAATGGGAATATCTCAAACAAAACAAAAAATAAAAGAAAGCACAGGTCTCGCCAGTACACGTGCTTCCATAGAAGCAGCTAGGTTATGATAAAACCCGTACGCGCCCTGAGCCGCTACCGCACGCGCGCAGCTGCGGCGCGAACAAATTACGGCGCCGGAATGACCGCCCGAAAATGGCGTGCAAGGGAGGAAAACGCGGGGGAGAGGATGCATGCGTCAGGGATTCCAAATTAATGTTCGAGGAGGGCGCTAACGAAGGCCTCACCTTCCATCGTTGGCCGCGAGTCAAACTGCCAGTTAACGCGCTGGACGCTTAGTAGGAGAACGGGAAAAGGATGAGAGGACGACGAACGAGGACGGCGCGAGATCACGCAGAGGGGCGTAAACCAGATGGATGGACAGAGGAGCAAGCGCCTGGCATCGTCGGCACATACGCGTGCGAAGATGAACGCATGGCACGCGAGACTGACACTTTCGAGGGAGTGAGAGGTTGGAGAAATATGCTCAGGGTGTCGTGCTATATATATATATATATATATAATTCAAAGAAACTTCTGAAGGTCCGGTGCACATGTAGTTGAAGAAATGAATAAGCACACTTACGAAAATTGCATATTTTTAACTCATTTACGTTTCGGGCGTGGCCCGGCCGAAACGTAAATGGTTCTGACGTGGTTCTGACGAAGGCCGTGCCACGGCCGAAACGTAAATGAGTAAAAATATCCTATTGAAAATCGTGGGTTGGTGGGGGATGCTGGAAATCTTGGTGGACATGGTGGAAACAATAGTGGACAAGGTGAAAAGAATAGTGGATGTGGTGGAAGCTGTGGTGGTCATGATGGCTGATGATGGCGAGAGTGGAAAAAATGGTGGCAGATGGTGGTGGTGGTGGCGAGCTTCTTTTGGTGTTAAGTGGAAATGCTGGCTGATGGTGGCGAGCAAAACATGTTTTGGTGGATGACTTGGTGAACAGCTGGATGACGGTGGCAGGATGGAAGCATGGTGGATGACGGTGGCATGATGGAAGTGAACGTGACATTATGTGAAGTCGCTGTCAGTTCTAATGTTTTCCTCTTGAATGTGAAGAAATATATGCGGTTCAAAGAAGCCAACACCGATCATTAAGCTTTCTAGCATTATTTTTTTTATTCATGCGGCGTCAATAACCGCCACAAGTTTTCTGGAGCACAGCAGCCGTGAATGTTACATTTTACGCACGTACTTATCAGGTTTACATCCGCGATCTGCTGCTGCATTTTATGTTTACAAGTCTAGAAGTGTCGGTGTGAACAGCGACAGTAACTCTGTTACATCGCCGCGCATTTGCCGAGAAGTAAATGAGTCCTTCCAGCGGGAGACCAGAAAACAGCCTCCGCTTGATACCGCCACGCTTGAAACGCAACTCTGGCAATTCTTGCACACTCACTTACCTCAGCGGCACTTTAAGGTAATAGTGAAAATGCATGCAAAGCTAAAATGCACAAATTTTACCTTCGGCCTGCGTTGAGATAAGCCCCACCAAGTATGACTACCACCATCATATTCTACCACCATGATTGCCACCAAAGGTTAGGCATAGCGTAGCGACCGAGTCCGTCTACGTGTTATTGGCGCTTCTGGTTTCAGTATACACGATTCCGGTGAGTAAGAATGACTTTACAGCACACCTGTGGCATCGGCTAGCCTAAATGAAGCATTTCTTTCTTGTGTACGGTGTCCGCACAAGAAGCGATGAGCATAGATGCGACGCGCTTCCAGCAAACGCCTCCGGTCACCAACCGCCGCCGGTCGCACGCGCCGCCGCTTCTCTGACACGTATGCGAGAACATAGACTTGTCAATTCGTACGCCTTACTGAACCAATATGATGGCATATTTTTCCCGCGCACTGCACTTGTTTTGGCCCAGCTGTTATGCAGTTTTAGCTAATGATACAGCGTCAGATCAGTGCGCTGGCACGGCTGCGCTGTACGTTGCGCGAAAAAAAACAAAAACACAATACTCAATCAATTGTACGCGCGTATTTATCGAATGAGATTACAGTCGACAGAAAGCCTCTGCACATGTGGCACTTTGGAAAAAGCGAGAAACGGCTATTAAAACTTCCCAGTAACACCCGGTTGACAATACTTGCGCTCCTCACTCCACTTGACATATTTCTTTGGAGTTACGTTGTGAATTCTAAAAGAAAGTTTGCGCTGTTGCCATTATCGACGTGCCATTCGTTACCGGCAGCAGTTTGTTTGCGTTTAATAACTACGCAAATTTTAGTAGGATGTGAAGAGCGCGTCTGTCTCCAGTATGAGACATACAAAGCTGAAGCCAAACGGTGTATTATTGTGTTGACTAGTCATTTTGCAAGTCGTAAAGCATGTGTCAGCGTGGCGTAGTGGTAAGGTACTCGGCTCGGGATCAGCAGGTCGGACGTTCGATTCCCGGTGGCGGAAGCTTTTTTTTTTTTTTGCATACGTTTTTTTTTTTTTGTACTAGTGCTTTCCACATCGCTTCTATACAATTATTTATGTGTGACGGCTAGGCACGATGGTGCCGACGCTGTAGAGCCGTTTTACGCTCCGTCATTCTCCAGCATCCATCATACGCCAGCATCCAGCATACACCACGTGCCACCATCTTCCAGCACCATAATCCACCATAATGGTGGATGGTGGAATCCACCATTCCTCATGGTGGATGAATTTTCAATAGGGATGCAATTTTCGTAAGTGTGCTCCTTCATTTCTTCAACTATATATATATATATATATATATATATATATATATATATATATATATATATGTGTGTGTGTGTGTGTGTGTGTGTGTGTGTGTGTGTGTGTGTGTGTGTGTGTGTGTGTGTGTCCTGAGAACCACACGCGGCAAGAAGTGTTGTATTCGTACATATATATCTCGATGAATATGGCTTTGTATACCAGGACTTCCTGATAGAGTCAGTTCAATATTTATGCTATTTCGTTATCGTTCGTTCTCTTTAATTTCTCGCCACAAAGCCCTCAACCACCTTTTACTAACTCTATCGCGGATACGTCTTCGAACCTCATATCTATATATATAAAAGCGAAACCTTCACGGAGGGCAGTGGCGAAACAAACACCTGGTTAGGTATCTTCACGTTGCAGTAAACAGGTTCCGTCCTTTTGTAGCTCTCCCACAGCAAGTTCACGCGTAATTTTCTATATTTTACCTCACTTTACAACTAAAGGTAACTTAGAAGCTCCGTTACTGAGGCGCCCCTTTGCCCGGCGTCTTGAAAGCTTATATTTCCACAGGTTAGCGGCCACTTGCAAATGGCCGCTTGCTCCAGCTGAGCTTCCTCATAGCAGGATCTGCGTCTCTAATGAGAAACAACTTATTTTTAGAGAAAACATAATAAATAGAACAAGATAGCATTGATTTCAGTGCCCATAGGCCACGAAAAAAATACGCGCCTAGGCCACACTTAGTTATAGACATAGATGTGGTAACAAACCCTGGTAACGCGGAAATAATGTAACTCCGTATACATGTACTCATAATCACTTCTGAGTACTGTTATTGCCAGTAGCTGCCACACTACGACGCTGTCATTTCCTACGCGCCGAGCACACGAAACAAACAGTGTTTGCTACGGTTGATTCACGCAGACGGAAATTGAGGGAACAACGTGCAGGACACAGAAAGGGCACGAAAGGGACCCCAGAAATAATGGACATATCACATGTCGCATACCCCTATTAGCTTTATTTATATATAAAAAAATACTTCCATAAAACTGCGGCTGCGTTTTCGATAAACAGTTTGTCTGGACCTCTTTATATTTTTATCCTTTTCCGAATGAGGGTTGGTTGTATTCCGATGTGTTCATCTGACAACGCATTTTACGAAGCGCACAAAACCTGACAGCTTAATCTCGCTTGAGTTAATGGGCACAACGTGAAGCATACTAGTGCGTATGGAAGACACTGAACGACACTGACAGCTAGCTGATTGTTCTATCTATAGGCGCAGCATGACTAGATAAATAGTTTGGCAGTTCTATTTTTTCTTGACCGTAAGTAATTGAATTTCAAACAAGTTTCTACGGCTAAGCTCGAACGATAGCTGAAAAATTGATGTACCGGAAAGAAAGACGCACGTGGAAAATGAAAAAAGAAACTTGCACTACATATTATAAAAGTACGGCAATCTTCCTTCTGAAGCAGATTCCAGAGATCACGAAATTGACAAATAAAAGTGTCCTCTGGTACGTTACACGGCTTTCTCGCGTTCTTTACCTGCCAACTTGGAAATGACCTGGCCTTCAAAAGCAAGTTGAAAAGGCGTGCCTATTGCCTTCCATCATCGGCGATGCGACGCGTCGAGCTCCCTGTTTGAGCTGGAAGAGATATCGAAACGAGAAAGGCGCCAAATGCAACTAAAATAGAGATAAACAAAGATCGAGCTACGAATTACAGTACAAGCCATAACAAACGCAGCCACGAAAGATGTGAAGTAATGAAAAAAATTACACCACGAAATAAATTCCACAGAAGCCCAGATGCGCTTGACGCATTGATACGGGGGTTCGGAGTTTCGACGCAGACCTTCGCGATAGCAGCCAGCGACGCAGAGATGCGCTCGACGAAGCGGACGCAGCAGCTCGCTGAAGAGAAAACGAATGCGGATTCGGAGGCCGCCTGCGCTGATCGGGTGTCCCAATCTCAGAACGCCTCTGACGCCCATCTCTCCGTCCTTCGTTTCGCCCTGCGCGGCTGGAAACAAGCAAGCGGTCCGTGAGTATGAGCGCAGCCTGTCCCGCGATGCCGTTGGCGATCTCGTCAGGGTCCAGCGGGGCGATGAATCGGCATCTTTGCTTGGAGCGACGTCCCGCATTGGCTGTATGTAGCATACGCGGCTATACTCGTATGTGGATGCTCACTCGCGCCACTCGAAGCCGCACAAGACCAAGGCAGCACTTTTGTGCTCCCTGCTTTCGTCGAGACCACACTTGAAAACTCGAGACAACGTGAACGTTACGAAACCACGCTTCTCTATAAGTTCACGTGAACAGGAAATGGCTTTTTATTGCGATTCCAATTATATGGACACTATCGGTGGATTTTTGCTGTCGCCGTCATGCGAAATGAGTGAGCTGCTAGCTGGAAGAGCCAAAGTAGGGGCCTTGAGGAAGTAACAACTTTGTCTGTTGTCAGTTCGCTCTCGTCCTGTGTGTACTTGTGCGTTCTTTTCACGTGTCCGGTTTTGTATTTGAGGAGCGCGCCACAAATGTCGAGCTGTGACAGTTCTTAGTTCGCGCTCGCCCTGCGTGTGTTCTTTTCATGCATCCTTTGTTCTTGAGCAGAGCGCTGCAAGTTTCGATCGGATTGCTGTTTGTCATGTGACATTCCAATATGTTGTTATCGCATTCATTGCTTCGCCCTAGCTACGCAACTGTGACATTTTTGTTGAGTGGGAGTTGTTATATTTTCAGCCCAATGGGCATTCACATCAATGAACCTTCGAGCGTAAATTTATTCTTTCCAGGTGCAAATTTACCAGGTGCATTAGAACTAACAAGTCGACAACCAGAATATGTTAAAAGAAAGAAGAGCTTAAGGGCACAGGGAAGTGTGAACCTTTGTGCATATTTTCCACGCTTGTGCTTTTCTTAAAAAGTATTTTTGGGGCTGAAAAGCAGTTTTTCCGGAAACAAGTGGCGCAACCCCGGACAAGCCCCTCATATGCGCTTCCTGCTTACGGTCCATTTTTCTAAACAAAAACTTCGTGTACGAAAGCCAATATGCTTGTCTCGAGTTAACTGTGTATAAACAATTGTCAGGTAACTTCTAAGGCAGTCCTAAGACGCTGTGCGCCTTTTTATTCGCACTTGTTCTTCGGAGCGCGTCTATTCGAACAGTTTCAGCTCCTAGCTTCATTACACCTTGTGTCTGTCGTGTCTGTCGATAAGTTGAGATGCTGAGGGTAACGAAGGTCTTCAGCAAGTGCAAATTTTGTGATAACCAATACAACTCTCTTGTTAATGCGAATAAATGCCGGTGACGCACTGATGTGCTGAACGCAGAACCAGCAATCTCTTCATCGTTGAACCCCTCAGCCTTTTCAGCGTCCTTGGAGGCGAATCGCGTGCAAGGTGACAACGGGTATGATCTAATAGACATGAATATTGTTTTTGATGCAATTAGACCGAATTGCGCGTGCAAACTGCGCGCTTCAAGTGTTGAGCTAATGGGAATTGCGTCGCAGAGTCCTTGCTGTCTTTGTTTAGGCTTCAGAGTCTTAAGGATTGCGACATTAGATGTCGTTCTTTTGTTTAATGATGGCATTATCGCACAAGCCAAAATTCTGAAAGAATTAGAATTGAAGCTTGGCCAAAATACAGTCTATTTACTGGGAAAAGTTCACCACAATGGACGATACATTGCGGATAGAACTGCATGACAGCTCACAAAAGAAGCAAGGCAAGCAACACAAGCTCGAAAGCGAAATATTGACTTTGCCAATCATTGCCAAGCTTGTAGCTAGTCAATGAAATAATTGAACTGTGTTTGAAGCAAAGTATGTTCGCTTTCCAGCTGTTTTCTCACTATAAACTCGATTATTTCAAAACCACGTTTTTTATCACTTAGGTACCATTATTTCTTATGTATTCCAAGATAACCAGTTCATTATTTTTTCTTCTATTCCACATTATTGCATACAACTACTGAAGCAGAAGTGAAGTAATACACTTAGTAGTTTTTGTGTTACAAATTTTCAAAGATGCAAATTAACTCAGAGTTTACGTCCTAGTGGTAAAAAATTCACCAAAAGTCTTATATTGGTCAGATTTAAATAAATCTGCTTCAGGGAAAAGAACGAAACATTTGGAAACCAATGATATATGAATTATGTGGATACCCTTTTTAGTCAGTGAGAAAACGGTACCTCAAGATGACCAAAAATGCATGAGACGTCTAAGGCTTACTCTGTGCCTTTAAGTGAAATACATCACTCTTACCTTTCCCCTTGACGCCTCCTCTCTCCTGAAGAATATTGTGTACGAGATATCAAGCATCGTGATGACAAGTGAAGTCCGCTTTTTATTATTGTTATAAACGCTTTGTAGGGAGCTAAAGCTTTTAACAACATCTAGGAACCGCAAAAACCAATATTTAACGCAGTCATCATTCGTTTGAACGCTACCTTTCGCTATAGGCAGCCTCACTGGTAGCTAACCTTTGTCTACTCTTGCTGTTTATTATGTTAGTTATGTCTATAAAAAACATCCTACTTCAGAGGGACGAAGGTAGGAGGCTTGGGCATCAGCTACCCCGAAACGCAAATGCGCCAAAGGTATTAATAATTCAAGGCGCATAAATAAGGGGTTGTGGGCTAACAGTGACGGTAGCCCGAAATATCGACACTTCCTTTGATGTATGTAGCCTAAAATGCAATGGTAAAACCGCCACTGCACTCCGACCTGCTCTTGAAGGAAGGAAGGAAGGAAAACGGGAGAGAGGAAAGACAGGGATGTTAACCAGTTTGGAATAACCGGTATGCTACCCTGTACAGGGGGAAGGGATGGGGGAGATTGAAAGAAGAGTAAAGAAAGAGAGAGGGGAACACACACGCAAACACATAACTTGACAGCGCAGAGCGGCAGTCTTGTGCGGTATGCGGCATCATTAAAAAGTCTACAGCCGCTCGTGTAAGCCTGTTGTCCTTAGGAATTTGAGCAATGCCTTGGTTGCTTGAATTCTCGATGACTTATCAGGATGACATTGTAGAACTGTTTCTAGTGTCAACGGTCTGTTGTGAAGACGAGCGAGAGCGAATGTGAGGGATCGTCACTGCGCATCGTAGCGAGGACAGTCGCAGAAGATATGCTGCAAGGTCTCCTCGGTGCCGCAGGCTTCGCAAAGAGCGTTGTCGGCCATCCCTATTCGAAACGAATATGACTTCGTGAAAGCCACTCTTAGCCACAAGCGGCATAGCAGAGTGGCCTCTCTTCGGCGGAGTCCAGATGGTAGTTGAAGTTGCCACAACTCGTTGAGGTGGTGTTGCCGATAGTTTTGGCTTCTTGAGGCATTCAGTGTTGAGTGCGAAATATTCTTTCCGATCCTTTGAAGCATGGCAGCAGCATCAGACCTTGAAAGGGGTATAGCCTCTTCCTTGTCGCCTTGCAAAGATGACCGAGCAGCATTATCGGCATGTTCGTTGCCAAGCACGCCGCAGTGACTTGAATGTGCTCTGTTATGTAAATTGGGTACCACGAGCGATAATGAGAGCGCCATTCAAATATTTACGAAAGTCCAGGGCTTCACGTAAAACAAAAGGACTAGCAGCATAAAAGAGCTTACGCTGAAAACAAAGCAAAACAAGAACTGCGCATGAATTTCCATAAAGTTTTAACGAGGAGCGAATATCTTGCGGTAGGCTTGCATCAAGGTAGCCCAGCCGTTCGGCACCGGGGCTGCAAATATGTGCGCGCTTGGCTGAGCGCCGATCGATGAAGGCGTTCCTGCTGAGAGGATGGCAGCCTGAGAAGACGACATGCCTGGCTAGAGAGGAAGCCGGGCTATGTGATGCTGCCGGTGAACTAATGCGTTTGAGAGACGCGATAGTCGTTTTGCGTAATAAATGTGAGAGAGGGTGGGACAACTAAATGATAGGAAATAGGAAATCATGTTCGCAAGTCTAAGAATGGTTGACTTACGCGCATTTGGGAAACACAGTGAGGCATACGCATAAATGTGAAATGCAATGCGGTTAACCAGGTCGCAATATGCGGTATGCTATCCTGCGCTAGAGAAGGTAAACGAGATAGCGTACAAGACACACGATAATCATCGTATCCGCGGCGAAGCGCATTCGCTCGAGAACACGTTGAACCGGGACATTTGGCTTAAAGGCGACGAGAGTACGACAGCATTAAATGACAGGGAAAAGAAACTATACACGAAACGCATCCGCGATTGTTTGCAGCGCGTGCAAACAGCGGCGAACCTCAAGGAATTTATTCGGAATATCAACTAGATAGTGTGCCCGGCGGTCTATTTGCGCATAGAAGTTATTGCCGAGAAAGGAGAGAGTACTGTGTCCTATCTTGATCTCTATTTTCTTCAAGCGTTCGGCGCAATAAAAAAAGTCTTTCCTTGTCGAGTGTGTTGTGCCAATCATTCCGAGCAGCCACCTTGTCGTGTGCACTTACACTTAAGTACTCATTAAAACAAAATTAGGGCGGCTTCGCACTGGTGGTGCCAAGCCTGTAGAAAGCGCGGATCTGGGCGGCGTTCTTTAGTTCTCTTCATTTTTCTTTCTTCCACTCTTTCTTTTTGTCTCATTTGTCTGTTTTATGTGTCTTTTTTTGTTTATTTCTGTTTTGTATCTTTTCTCTCGTTATGTATTTCCTTCTCTTTCTCGCTCCTTCCATGTTTCTTTCTCTCTCTCTCTTTTTCGCTATCTTTCTCTCTTTCTCTCTTTCTGTATTTTTATTCTCTCTCTTTCTCGCTTTACTTCTCTTTGTCTCTTCCTTTCCCTTCTTTCTAACTCTTTCTTTCTCTTTGTTTTTATGCTACGCCTTACTCTCGCCCCTCCTCCTTTTTCCTCCAGACCCTCACATCTCTCCTCCTCACCCTAACTTCTCTTTCCTAATCCCCTGCTATACTATACTACACTATACTTTACAAGGCTATGCTATGCTCTGCTTGCGTGCCTGGACAGCCGAGTGGTTACGACGCTCGCCTTCGGATCGTTGGTACGTGCGTTCGAATCCCGCCTCGCCAAGACATTTTTTCGCCAAGAATTTCTCTCTTTCTCCCTCTTTGTCTCAGTTTTTCTCTTTCTTTCTGTCTGTACTCGTACACTCAGCCATCAGAGTTATTGCACATCATGCTGGACAAATCGGCGCACGTATTCTGGGAGCGAAACAGAAGACGATGAAGAGGACGAAGAGAGCGCGTGACGGTTCATGATGATGATAGTTTTCTGTCGACGACTAACGGCATCACGAAAACTCCGCTGTAGAAATCTAGGTGGTCACAATTCATCCGGAGACTGCCTCTGCGGCGCTGCTCATAATCAAGTCGCGGTTTCGGCACGTAAAACCCCAGAAATTATATAACTACAGTTGGTCGATACTGAAGACAGTGCAATAACAAACTGGAATGCTGCCGAAGGTGGAGACAGTCGAAAAATATAATCAATGTGTTTACAACTATGAGCGGTTTCAAACAGCCGCGGCAAACAAGAGAACTAAATAGTGTACGCTTTACAGTAGGTTATTATTATATTTTTTCGTCCGATGAATTTATTCCTTTTATTTCTCTTTCCTAAAATTTACGAAGACATCTGAGCAAGCTGAACGGCACCGAGACCGAAATCGCTGTGTACAGTCGCTCGATCTTGCCATACTCCCTTCAGCAAAGTAGTCAATTAGAGCAGATGTTTTCGCTGGGAAACGAGAGTTATTGCAGCCGCATATGAGACGGCGATGAGATATCGCAGTTTGTTGTGTTAGGGGATGGCCTGCTTACTAAAATAGCGGACAAATATTGGATGGGCGTGTTTTCTAAAAGGGTGGCCGATTCGAAAGGCCAGCGCACACGCCAAGTGGCGAGACAATGCGGGGCGCTCTGCGCCGCTGAGGAGAAATATAACAACAGGGGCTTCGCACAAGCGGTCAGGAGCAATTCCGAGGATTTTTTTTTTCTCTTTCAAAGCCAATGCACGCCGACGAAGCTGGTCTTATGCGGCTCTGCGAATAAAGGCCGTATTGGTTTCTTTTATTGGAATAGCAATTATATGGACAGACGCGGCTGGTTTTTGCCGTCGCCGTTGCCGTCGCCGTAATGTCCCGAATATGTATATGTATGTATATATATTTATAAAAGAACAAAAAATATAATTCAGAAAAATTTCTTTCCGAAGCGCGGAATCGAACGGGCGACCTCTCGCTCCGCAGCGCGCAGAGTTAGACGGCTAAGCCACGAAGAGTAAGTCTTTCAGCATGGTAACGGCGAGCTCTTTATATGAACCATTTACTTCAGCATACTTTTTTGGTCACCAACGAGCTGGCGCGAAGGGCGCTAGGGGCACGCTTTAATGGTTGTCGCCCACTCGTTGCGATGCGCGTGCGCCTCCTGCCTCGCCAGCTAGGTGCACTTTGCCCTACCGCGCGTGTTCGCCTGCGCGCGCGCTTATCTCGTGAGGGGGGTGGTTAGTATGTCTTCTGCTTGCACCGCGATGTCCTGCGCTGAAGTTACAGAGCGTACGAAGGTCACGTCGCTCGCTGCAGCGGCTGCGTTTGCGAAAGGAGTGCGCTGTTCAAATAGAAAGAATTAACAACTGTGACAGTCGCTAGTTCGCGCTCATTCCTCTGTATAACGGTGCGTTCGTTTCGTGCGTCCTTTATGTTTGAGCAGGGCGCTTGAGGTACCGAGCTGTGACACTGATAGTTCACGCTTGTTCTGTGTATGTTCTTTTCGTGCGTCCTTTGCGCTTGAGCGACTCGCTGGAAATGTCGAGCTGTTTTCCGTTCTTCGCGTTACATTCCATTTTGTCGCTATCGCATTCATTGCTTCGGCGTTGCGGCGATACTGTGACTTGTTTGCTAAGTGCATGCAGTGTGCATGTTCACACAATTTTTTTGCTATTCTTATACACGGCAGAACCACGTGAACCACCCAGGACACTATGTACAATATTACATAGTGAAACAGCTAGGACTTATCTCAGTCAAGGCTTGATTACAAATACAAGGTGAGTGTTTACACAATACAAGGTGAACCTACTACCCAAACACACATACGCAGACACATACACATTTGCATGCGTGTGTCTT
The DNA here is from genome assembly GCF_013339695.2 of Rhipicephalus sanguineus. Classification (NCBI taxonomy): domain Eukaryota; kingdom Metazoa; phylum Arthropoda; class Arachnida; order Ixodida; family Ixodidae; genus Rhipicephalus; species Rhipicephalus sanguineus. Next base: position 168,199,634 of record NC_051178.1, on the reverse strand, counting down.
TAGGTAGTTGAGAGAGAGTGAGAGACCGAGCTATTGCTTGCCGTGAGAGTCGCCGCCATTACCACAGAACGAGAGAACGAAGTTTGGAAAGTGCGCTTCGCATTCGAAAGCCTGCAACACTAGCGTGCGCTACTGCAGATGAAGCTACAAGCTTCATAATAAGAAAGCTCGGTACACGTTCGAAATCTCGACAGCTAGCCTTATTTCAGAAACCTCTTTATAGGTTTTTCTCGTAACCATGCAGAGTGGTTGTGTCGGGTATTTTTTCGCTAGTGACGCAAAAAGGTACCGAAAGATGTGTAAAGCTCCATCTTTTAAACGCCTGAATCTGAGAAGAGGACGGAGAATGCTTTGTCCAGGCGTGCTTCTGCACTGTAAAAACTAGGGCTCATTTCCTCTGGATGCGCCCTCCTATTATATTTTGTAGTTCGCTATTCTGTAGTTCTTACGACTATTTTCTTCCTGGCTACGTTGTTTTTGGTCAAACTCAGTATAAACGCATCAGGTGACAACAACTTATTGGTCTTAAAGGCTTCTCTATACTGTCGACAATAAAAATTTTATAAACATTTATTGTTTTATTCATGCCAGTGTTTAAAGTATTCCCGAACCTTCATGAATCCTCCAGCACATTTGATTTCAGCTTCGTCAATAACTTATCGTCAAGATGAGCAACAGAAAAAAATTAAGAGGTACGGAAATCCAATTAGAAAACATGGCGAAGTTTGCACTAAGACGTGCAAGGCCTGAAACATGGAAGCTGAACAATTATGAAGTCTAATGTGTTTGCTTCTCGGTTGTTGCTAGGCTTTAGCTAGGTGATGCCAGGTTGTTGCTTGACTTTTGCTGGATGATGCTAGGTTGTTTCTAGGTTGCTTCTCAGTGCTGAGATGTTCGAGTTAAAGCACAGACAGTCACATACACACGACACGGATGTCGAAACTCCAGAGACAAACTGGTGCAGTAACCGAGCATCGCCCATCCCATAGATCTACGAGCACATCGGCGTTCGCATACGGCTTCCATCGCTTTGGGGTCATTTTGCAGCCTCCGTTGCGTTTGCCATTCCCTAGCAGTCGCTCGTTGCACGTACTGCTGAAGCTTGAAGTTCAAGCGTGCGGCCAGGGCGTTTATCACCGGGTTATTCCCGACGGTTTATTAAAGCATTTCTGAATTACTCGTTACCTCTGTCTAGAAACCTTACTTGGTGTTTCGCGCCCTTCTGTTGCCTCCTTCATTTTTACTGGATCAGCGGTGAGTAGTGGAATTTGCCCAACTTTTTGCGGCACATACCCGTTTATGATGATGATAGCTTTTTGTACGCATTTGTAAACACCAAAGGTTTTACGGCCCTTGAAAATTCGAGCAAATCTCTCGCCTTAGATGGCCTGCCAGCTGACCTGGATGGCTACATGGTGATCCGAAAGGAGCGCTTCCTCCTAGGCTGACTTTTCTGTCCTGCGCAGTCGTTTGAGCGAGCGAAAGACATAAAAAATGAGAACTAAAGAAACGTAAGGAAGACACATCAGACAGTGCGACTCTATTCCTGGCGTGACTGAACCAAAGTAGCCTTCCGCCTCTGCTTTCTTACCCTCACTGACTTAGAACTGCGAGGTGCACATACGGTGAAGACGCAATCACTTCCGCCGATGAATTAACTGAGCACGGTAAGGAAGGTACTTTGCCTCCTTCAGTCTTCCTCGCTCTTTGCGGCGCTGACGAGACGCAAAACGCCCGAGTCCGTCGTCCATCTTTCGAGAAGAATGTTTTTCTTCCATGAAGTTACTCCCATATTGTGCGAAGCCAGCCACGCGAGAGATATATGACGCTCGTATACTTCTCAGTGCGTCACCGCTCGCCAACTTTCATGCTGCGAGGACGATGAAGACGGCGCCCGACTTCCGCCATGACACGGTCATTTGTCACCATTGTCTACATCGGGGAAATCTAATATCGCAACCCGGAGTCAAAGCTGTGTGCCTCGCCACGCCGCCTCGCGAAAGTCGTCGTCTTTTTTCGCCACCTCATCGCCTCTTCTTACCTCCTCGAAATCTTCTTCCTCGCTAAGTCTAGTAGTTCTTTTGTCCAAACGCGCACCGCCTCAAAGACACGCGGCGCCGCCACTTGGAGAGCGCCACTATGAGACGAGCGTCCTTTTGTCGGCCACGTTTCGCGTTTCAGGATCTTCGAGCGACGTGACCTCTCACTATCGAGCTCTGCAGAGATCCGTGCCGCGTTCCAATTCTAATTGACTAAATGGAAGCGACTCCAACACGACTCTCTGCTCTGCTGTCGAAATAAACAAACAAACGAAAAAAAAACGGAAACATTCATGGGATGGGAGAGCGCCGGTGAAGATAGATGTTCTAAGTATCGAAAGGCGGGCTAGTTGGTAATTCATACTTCTTCAGCTTACTGGTAGCGCGGGTACACACAACAGACGAAGGAAGAACCACGAAGCAAGCGCTCGTGGTCTGTGGTTCTTCATTCGTCTGTTGTGTGTACCCGCGCTCCCAGTAAGCTCAAGAAGATAGATGTTCTGTCTCAATCTGTCATCACAAGCGCCTGCAATGCCAGTGAATCGCCTGAACTGATTCCTTGCTACCCCGCCTCTCGTTGTTAGGATGGAATAAATTCTACTTAGATGGGCGAAGGAATCGGAACCCTTTAAAGATTTATTAAAGAGTAAATGATCCTTCTAAAGCAAAGCATTTGCCAAAACATCTGTAATAATGTTGTTTTCTGATATGTTCACGTCTGTTTTTATGACTCGATGAATGTACTTCTAGACTTCAAGCCTAGCATATTTTTTTTTCTCTTAGCACATCACATATAAACCAATAGAGGTTACAAAATTTTCAAAGTAGACCTTTAGAAAAAGAGCGTGCTAGTTGGAAGAGTCTGCGAGGCAGCTTCAATGACAGCCAGCGTTTTTAATTAGTGAGAAGCGGCGAACGCGACAAGGTGACCTGGCACGCAAGTGCTAACAAGTATAGTGCGAACACCGCGAAGCTTTTTGAGTTTCGAGTGAGGCCACGGCACCGAGGACAAAAGGGGGCGAAGGGGCGACTGCGTTGCTCCGAGTAACAGCTGTGCGAATGTTTTGAAATCTCCTGTTCTAACCTCCATTCGCGCTGTCTACGCGGCAATGCGGCCTTATTTCGTGTACACACAACAGCGGTACACGCAACAGCCGGTCGTATATCGTAGCGCTCCCAAACGCGTGAGTACGGAGCACCTCCGCAACTACGGGTGCACATGGTGTAAGTGCACTGGAACTTAACTCAACGCCATGTGCCCTTTTTTAAGTTTTCTTTGTCTAGAATGCAAACATAAACACCGTAAGACGCACAGATGGCTGTGAGGTACAAAAACGAAAACAGGTACACCTTTGGAGCGATGTAAAAGAGATTCAAAGTTACTCTCGTTAATTGCAAGCATCTGCACATTCGCGCTTGGCTTGAGCATGCTACTGTGGTAAGCTTGAGCACTTGGTTTCCGAATTCTTATGGTTAAGTATTCGCCATGCTGTGTGGCCTATGAAGACCTACAGATTTGGCCAACATGACCTTACACAGATTTGACGGATATAAAAACGAAAACAAATATGTTGTCGTAAACGTCGATATCGCAACAACAGGATATAGCAAAAAAAAACTGTGTTGAGCCAGTATTATAAACCGGAACTACGTTTCGTTACGTTCAGCCGTTACATATTTCCAAAAATATCTAATTTGGACTTGATACGACGTTCAGAAAGGTGTTCTCAAATTTTAAGTATATTCTTGTAAGTTCGTCTCGAGGGCCCTTATTTTGCGTGGAGTATTGTGTTTTAGCGGTGCCATGCCTCTTTGCACGGTACTTTCTTTCTCCTATTATGTTGAGAAGGCAATCGCAAGCCTTTCATGTATGTGTGTTACGTATGCGTGGCTCCACCCTTTCTAATATTAACAGGGACATTAGCACAAAAGCAAGCGAGACAAGCTTAATTATGCACACCGAACAAAAATGTTTGACGAGCAGACCTCCGACCGACAATATCACTTTCTGTCATATGAATATTTATTAAATATGACACTGATCAATCACAGGTGCAATTAGAACAGTTCCTTATAATTCGTCGCGAAGTATGTAGATGATGCAAAAACAATGGCACGAAGAACGCTAGGGAGTGTGGCAGGACGCTCTTCTTTGATAAACGTGTCGCACAGCACCTACATTTCTGTGAATACACACTTCGCGACAAAATTGAACAATAACGCTGATAATACGTTTACGCCGAAACTATATAGGCCTAAGATATCTAAACACGTTCTGGTTGTTTTTAGAGGTAACATGTGGTTTTCTACAGAAATATCTTCAAAATCATTTAACACACCACAATTAGCATTACATAAGTGTCTAATTCAAATGTCATTTCGCTCTCTAAATCCTCTTCTGCTAACGCCTCGAGTTTAACCATGTATAAATCTCACAGAATAAGGGTGAGAGGGTGGTATTAATATCTGTTGGCAGATTATGAGTGAGCAGACTTGCGTTTGCTTGAAGGTGGGTGTGGTCTGGTATACGACATACTCTTAGGACACATAGTTCTCGATACACTTCATAGTGCTGCGTAGCTACAGTCGGGCACTAAAGGCCGTAGGCATTAGGGATTTCAGAAGGGCTCGCATGATTGTCTGGATTTATAATTGGCAAGGCCAGGCTCTGAGGATATTGTCTTGCATAAAAGGTCGATCATGAAGCCGAAGCACACTAGAGAGTCTGGCGTCTGTTAATGCGGGAACAGTGGCACAGGATGGGGTAAATTATCTCTTCTCATTTTCATCGGTAAATCATCTAGACTAAACTTATGGCTTCTCATTCTGTCAAGTTTGTTCTCCCATTCCTTTCTCACCATGCAGGGTAGCAAACTGTAAAAAGTCTAGTTATTCTCTATTCTTTTACTAAGTTCCTACTATATCTATCTCTTACTCCTTCCCTCTGTTTCTCTGCACATTCACTGAAGCCTACTTTAGCATGTAAGGTTTCAAACATGATAAGAACAATTAAGGACGAGATGAGAGAAAGGTAGCGATTACTGTAAGTTCTTAATGCAAATAATAATTACTACATGAACTGTGTTTAAAGAAACGTTTGATGCCAACTAAAGCATAGTGGCGCTAAACAAGATATCTAAACAGGCAGACGATACGAAACACAATAATCAGTAGAAAATGAACGGGAAGGATTGTGGGAGCCCTTGCTCACAGCTAGAAATCTGCCAGGTTAGCACTAGGTGGCGACCCAGGCACAGGAAATGGAGATCGCCAATGGCTTCCTGGACTAAGGATCCTCATTGCTTGGACGATGAAAAAATAGCCCTTCGACAGTGAACTTTAAAATAAATGGTTACTCTATATGCCGCACTCCACCAACGCAAATATGCAACTTACACATGTTTGTAACCCGTCCTGCTACATTTCCATGAGAAACTGAATTACAGAGTTCATCAGTCTGCACCTCGGAATGTTTTGTAATGCACTTGTCAGCGATTTCTTTCTTTCATTTTTTTCACATGTCGTATCCAGTCAGTCATCACAGATTATGGTGAAAAAGAAAACTTTCTATTCCACGAAGGTAACTGGGAACGTCGCTGCCGTGAAAAACAATAACCAAATGCAGTCAGTCCTTGCGCAAGGGGAACCGTTTCGCTTACTACGCATGCAGAACCAGCAAAACATCTGTTGATGACAAATACGATCGACGGAGAACCATTCGAGACGGCGTTGTGACATTACCGAGCTGTCCGATATAACTCGTAATATACCAACGAAATATACATGTATAAGCCGAGGCACCATGCATATTGTCGCCTGGTCGTGACGTTGAAGAAAGCAGCAGTCCGCAGTTTTAAGACGAAACTTTTTATTTGGGCGAACCTATGCCAGAGAAACAGAAACTCTAACTAGAAGAAATACACACTGTACACTGAGTGTGGCGAACAAAGCGTCGGCCGTCGATTACCTGATGCGTGGCAAGGCGCGTCGGCATTTCTACATGCGGCATCGAACAATCGAGCCTTATCGCTGGTAGCCGCGTCAGTTCGAGAATAAACTCAGCTGTTCGCGTTTGCGCACTCCAGCCCAACAGAAGATCCTAAAATAAACTCGAATATTCCCAGACATTCTGGCGCGGTTTGCACAGCGCTGCAGCTACCAGTGCAATGGGCCGGTAACATAAAACATAGAAATAAAGGAACCCATGTGGCGCTGCCCCCCTCTGAAAAGGCATCGTCCCGATGCTTTGACAGAAAATGGAAGTGCAATAAGAAATAACGTACAATAAGCAACAGGTAGAAGCAAGAACGTACAATATTAATAGAAAACGTACAGTTCTCAGATTCGCTAACACGCATAAAACGGCTTAAGGCGCACGACATCGACAACTTCAGGTCGTGCACGGCACCGTTGAGACTTCGTAATGCCGTCTCGGGTAACCTCGTAGTCTATAGACCGAGACGTCGAATTACCGTGTATGGCCCGAAGTATCGCCGAAGAAGCTTCTCGCTAAGTCTCCGTCGTCTTATCGGCGTCCAGGCCCATACACAGTCACCGGGTTGGCGTTCCATGTGGCCTCGTCGAAGATTATATTGGCGGCTGTCGAACCGCTGCTGGTTCTTGATATGCAGGCGGGCGAGCTGTCGAGATTCTTCGGCGCGTTGCAAATAAGGAGCAACGTCAAGATTGTCTTCGTCGGTGGCAGTTGGCAGCATGCGTCGAGCGTCGTTGCTGGGCTCCTTCCGTAGACGAACTTGTAAGGCGTCACCTGCGTCGTTTCTCGCACGGCCGTGCTGTATGCGAAGGTCACATACAGAACGATGGCATCCCAGGTCTTGTGCTCGACGTCCACGTACATGGCCAGCATGCCGGCGATGGTCTTATTTAGACGCTCGGTGAGGTCATTGGTCTGCGGATGGTAGGCGGTGGTCTGGCGGTGACATCTATGGCTGTATCTCAAGATCGGCTGAGTTAGGTCCGCAGTAAAGGCCATGTCTCTTTCGGTAATGAGGACAAGCTGGGGCGCCATGACGCAGGACGATGTTCTCAAAGAAGAACTTGGCTACCTCGGAGGCACTGCTTTTGGGCAGGGCCCTTGTCTCGGCGTAGCGGATGAGGTAGTCGATAACTACGACGATCCATCTGTTTCCGGAATTCGACGTCGGGAACGGCCCAGCAGGTCCATCCGGATTTCCTGAACGGCCGGCGAGGTGGCTCGATGGGCTGCAGAAATCCGGCTGGCCTAGTCGGCGGTGTCTTCCGTCGCTGACAATCTCGGCAAGTGTTTAGGTAGTGGGTGACGTAGGAAGTGAGGCGAGGCCAGCAGTAATTTTCTTCCATCTTCGAGAGCGTGGGGAAAATTGGAGGTCTCGAGCCGTCGGGTCGTCATTCAAAGCTTCCAGAACCTCTGGACGGAATGCTTAAGGCACTACGAGCAGGTAGTTGGCCCGAAGTGGCGACAAGTTCTTCTTTAGGAGAACGCCATTACGCAAGAAAAACGACGACATTCCTGTCTTCAATACCTTTGTAACAACTGTGGCCTCGGTTTCCGGGTCACATCGCTGTCGTATGGCGAAGTCATTGGCACCTAAAGTCCCCAAGAAGTGGTCACTGTCCTGGTCGTCCTGCGGCGGTGGGTCAACGGGGGCACGGGCCAGGCTGATTGCCTTGTTGAAGGTCTATCAGGCCAAAATATAGTTATTCTGTCTATGAGCATGTCGTCTTGCACCTTACAGCAGACGTTGGGCATCACTTATCTAAATTTTAGGTTGCTAATGATGCCAGTGTTTTGGTTGTATTTGAAAACACGTTTGACAACTTCACATCTATTTACGACTCAAATGGGAACACTGACGCTCTGTGGAAATATTTTTATAAGTTAACACTGGATTGCATTACGTGACTTATCCCTAAGGGTTTCCAAAAAGACATAATTTTTCTCAAGTGGAGTATCAAAAAGGAAGAGGAAAGATCGTTCTCGTGATCCAAGGGCCCAGAATAACATTTAACTTCATAACCTGAGGCCACATCTAAATCTTCTTGTCAAGGAATCTGAATAGAGATATTTATTGTAACATTGAAAACATTTTTTTTTACGAGGTACCTAGGAAATTCTGCAGATATGTAAACCCTTGAGAGAAAGAGAACAATCCTGTCTGTCACGAGGCTGTTAAATTAACCAGCTCTCGTGTAGGTTCGTGTAACCAAACTAGATGACGCAACCGTCATCGAGGGAAGGAGAAACGAGACCGCTTGCGCCGAAAGAAAAGAACAACACTCAGTATATTTAAACAAACGGAAAAAGAGAGAAATTGATAGAAAATGAATCAAAACATGCAAGAAATAGACAAGGTTAACAGTACTATGAAATGCTTAATGGTAATAATGCATAAATGTTTTAAGTTCGGAAGGAAAAGACTGTTCACCGTTCCGTACACGTAGCCCCACAGAAGAGACGCAGTCTTGTAGTCGGCGATGCTGCAAGATGCGGTTGGAACGCTCTCAGGCTCGGCTCGGATGAAGGCGCCGCTCGGAGGGACAGTGGCGTCGGGCGAATCGCGGTCAGCGACCTTTCGGCGTTCGTCCACCGACGCTTGGAGAGAGAGCAGGAGACGTAGGCGTGCCTGGCCAACGCAAGACGTTGAGTAGAAGCCTGGCCAACGCCAGACGATGGAAGCACCTTGGGTTTGTGTCCAGGTGGGAGCCCGCAGCGGCCTCGACGCAGGAACCTGCCGGCCGCCACTCCCGCGCCCTGGCCACGTTCTTCTCTTGGCCACGTCTCAGCCCCTTCTGCTCGCTCTTCTGTTTGCACCCGTGGCTCTCTTCTTCTGACTCGCGTGGAAGATCCTTATTGGACTAATTCGTCTTGCGTAACTTCACGCGCCCTGTTCGCACATCTTCTTTCATTTGCCGCCCCGAGAACTCGCGTACGCACATTCAGCCGTCGTCTTTTCTTTTCTTGCGCCGGCGCCTTTGGTCACTCTCGCGCACTTTTTGAAACGCGCACTTCACTTATCACAACATGCCCCCTTTTCAAAAAGTTTTTTCCCACTGGAAAAACTGCAGGAGGCGCGCGTTTCACCACACTCAACAAGTTCTTCGAGTCCACACGAACACATGCACCCTTGTAGCACACTAACAATTTATAAGTAAACACACACACAAAAAAAATCCACATATAGCCAACAATCTCCGGATGGATATTGGATATGCTTGGCCTGCCATCTATAGTGACCTATCACTTTCGACCTATGGGTGCAACCTGCTCATGAAATCGGCACCCGCATTATCCGATCCTTTGATGTGTTGCACATGAAAGGTATACTCTTGCAGTGCCAAACTCCACCTTAGCACTCTACTGTTCAGGTGTTTAGCCTTCGCTAAATATTGCAGCGGTTGATGGTCTGTCTGCACTACAAATTGCACTCCGTACAAAAAGATATGAAATTTTTCTACCGCCCACACTAGCGCCAAGCATTCGCGTTCGATGGTGGAATAATTCCGTTCGCGAGGAAACAGCTGGCGGCTGGCATAAGACACTGGGTGTAACCATAGTCCCTCAATACTTTTTACTGGTCACGAAACTTCCCCGTCACTCTATGGGAGAGCTTTGTGTGCCGCCAACTTTGACCGCGGGGCGGCGCCACCAGTGTTAGGGGGGCACCCGCGGCACTCGTCGAAGCAGTCGGCGTCGGCGAGGCGACGGCGTGGTGTGTTTGCTTTTGTGTGTCCTGCTGTATCGCGTGTGTGCGGTGCTTTCTGTGCGTCTTATCGTATTCAAACGTGACGAATACTTAGCGGCAACGTGACAAACGATGCAGAAGACGTCCTGCGTACCGCACGGTCGCTCCGGCGAACAAGGCGCTCGTCAAGGCCAGCGCGGCGACGGCGTGCTGTGTTCCCTTTGTTTGCGTCGTTTTATCGCGCGTGTGTGGTGCTGTGTGTGCCTGTGACCATTTTCGTATGCGACAAATAGTTAGCGGCAGCTTCACGAACGATGACGGAGACTTGCTGTGTGCCACACTGTCGCTCCGGCTATAGGAACCGCAGAAAAAGTATCGTTGTTTGTGTTCCCCAGCGACGCCGAAAGCCCCGAGCAGTGGACGCGGGCGATACCACGTAAAGAAACGGGCGCATTCTCGTTCAGTTCACCAAACGTTCGAGCATGCGAAAAACATTTCTATAACGAGGACATTATTGGCGAAGACGAATGCGTTATAGAAGAGGTTGCCGCGCGAAAGAGTGAAGCTGAGGGCCGGCGCTTTACCTCGATTATTTGAATGTCTCCCGGCTTACTTGACCAAAAACAAGCCGGCACCTCGGCAGTTGCCTCACAGGCGGCCGGTCAAGCGTCGTTAGGGAGTCTTCGGAGGATTCCAGTGGGGAAAATGCTGTGCAGAGGATCCGCGTGGACGTCTCCGACGAATTGGATGCAGTAAATCGTGGTAAATATTGCAGTTTTACGCGGCTTGCTCTTCTGTGTTCTTCGGCGCGCTGATTATAACGCAAGTTGAGCAAACGTGATGGATTTCGTAAACCTTTGTGTTTTTCCCCTTGTTCTGCAGAAGGTATGCCGACGGTAAACAAGGCTGAGGACAAAGCTTGCAAAACAGAGGAGGCTGTGTGCAGCGCTTCGGAACAGTTGTTTGTGCTGCTAAGTTCTTCACTGTTTGCCTTCAGTTTCTGCTTTCAAAATAAAATGATTATAGCCAGCAATTTACTGTTTATTATGAATATATAGAATAGATGAAGCCCACTGGCTTTCATCTTTTAATTAGGTGCTAAAAGGATTGAATATTTCCTCTAGATCAAACAGCTGCACAAGACCCTTGTTCAACTTTCGTCCAAGTGAAAGAAGCTGCTGTAGAGCATGGCTGGGAAAATACATTATACAATCGCTTCGCCTTTCGCATAGTGCAAGGGTCCTTAGCCATTTCGCAAGAAAGAAAAAAAACTACGCCATGTGGCTCTGCAATGTGCCTGTAAATCTAAGTACACATGTTCTTGCGCCTCATCTCCCTGGCATGGGAGCGCTTCAACAAGCATGTTTAGCAGCACACCTTAGCTGCTTAGCCACCGAGGCTGGTAAAAGAGCGTTATCAGAGTTTTCGCTCGTATTATTACAATATTGTTGTGATATTCACTTCAGAGTTTTGTACGTGCAGTCTGCCCGAGAGAGAACTTAGCGACGCATGGACCGTCTACAATTTTTTTCTCTAACGTGGTATTTCCTACGCCGAGCGTCGGTGGCGCACGGAAATGTACCAGTAACGTTTAACTCTGTCATGTATATTCAGAGGAATTTAAGCTAAGTATTTTTTCAAAGCACGGACAAATCGCCGGGAGTAAGTATCATCGCGTAAGTTGCGCGCGTCAGTACGTTTTTTGGTGAAGAGACGGGATTCACGCCCGTCGTACGTACGGCTGTGTTGGTCGCGGTTCTTCCGCTGACGTTGGCTACAGCCTCGTGGAAAATAAAAAGCGTCAAAAAGGCGTGACCGAGCAGTCTTTGCTAAATCAGCGTGCAGAGCGTGGCTGCACGCCGATTTCGCCGCGATCGAAAGGAATAGAACACTGCCGCAACCGAACAGACATTTATGGCCGCTACGCGCAGATTCGAGTACGCTGCCTATACGCGATGGGTGATCAGTGTATAAAAAAGCCACGGAAATATGTCCGTGAAGCCACCAGAGCGAGTCGCCGCCGCGGAAACCTCTTGACGCACCAAAAAGCCGTTTAAGCGGCCGCGATGAAAGCCCCCTTGTCTGCACTAACGCCCCTGGCGGGAGACTATGTCCCTATACCAAACTTGGCCCGAAGTTTCGTGACCATAAAAAAGTATTGAGGGACTATGGTGTAACACTCCCTCGTGTTCTTGCATGAGGACTGCACCGATACATGCGTCGGATGCGTCTGTGCGGAGTATGAACATACGTTTTGGGTCTGGTGCCTTCACGACCGGCCCAGAAGCAAGGGCTTCCTTCAGCGTCTGAAATGCTTCTTCTGTTTCAGGAGTCCAATGAATCTTGTTTTTCTCCATTTTTCTGGTTAGCTGAGTTAAAGGCTGCGCCTTCTCCGCATAGCGAGGTATTAAATCTCGGTAATACCCAGCTAGTCCCAGAAAAGATCGGAGCTGCTTCTTGGTGTCAGGTAGAGGTGCACTGGCTATCTTCGAAACCGTAGTTTCTACAGGTTGAATAGTCCCGCTTCCTAGACGATGTCCCAAGAAGACTATCGACTCCACAGCAATTTCGCACTTCTGAGGCTTGATGGTTAAGCCAGACTCCCGTACTTTCTGCAACAAGCGTTGTAAAGTATCTACGTGCTCTTCCCAGGTGTTCGTGGCTATGAGAACATCATCTATGTAGTGGACTACATTTTCAAGGCCTTGTAGGAGTGTTCTCATTAAACGCGTAAACACCGCAGAAGCTGTCTTTATGCCAAACGGCATGTATATAAACTGGAAATGACCTGATTGCGTTGAGAATGCCGTTATTCGCCTCGAGGTCCGGTCAAGTGGGACTTGCCAATATCCCTTTGTGAGATCGAACTTTGAGAAGTACCTCTTTGTGCCAGGGTTGCCACTGACTTTCGAGCAAATGTCGCCAAACGACGAGCAACAAGTCGCCAAATGTCGCCACTTTTTAACGCGGTAGCGTTAGAGAGCTCGTGTCGCAGAAATTCCGCTGTCGGCGTCGGCACCGTTGGTTGTGAGCGAAAAATCATCCGTGAGCGAAAAATCGAGAAAGTAGCAAATAAAATAAACGATAAAATCTTCGGTCCCAATGAGGATCGAACCCAGGCCGTTCGCGTGGCAAGCAGGTGTCTTACCACAAAGCCACGATGTTGCTTGCAGCTGCTTCGGACAAAAACACTACATAAATGCCATGTAGTAGAAGGAGTCTCCTTAACACATTTTGTTCGGCAGGTGTCACGACGAAAACGAGCCCATACGGTAGGCGCATTCGCGAGGCCATCAAACTACGTCGAAAAACGCCGGGATAGTGCAGCCATCGCCGCTAAATACACACGAACTTTCAAACAGCTCTAAAAATGGACAACTATGTCCATCTAGAGGAAAACATATCAAGCCAACGCAGCAAACGCTAGACAATGTGCTGCCATCTGTGAGGCATTGTGAGAAATATGTCTCGACTTTTCATGGCATCCGACAGGGCCGGCGCGCGGCGTATATCTTGGAGGCCATGCGACTTTTGCTTTAGATCGAAAGCCTGTAAAATTCGCGCGCGTGCGTGCGTGTGTGAGTGTAACAATACACATTAATAAGTATGCACTTAATGGTTGAAGTGCGCACTGGGGGCCGGATTTCGCTATCGCGTTCAACTCTTAAAGGCGAAGCTTAAGGGTCCCCCAATTTTTTTACAAATTTCGCCAAAAATGTCGCCATTCTAGATATGTGCGGCATACCTAGTAATAAAAGCTTCCACTCACGTAGAAAAGAGTACCATCAAAGACCCTTAAATTATATTGACGTTTCTCATTACCAGTCGTATCGCCCATATTCATAATGGGAGTGCATGCTGCTGCTTCTCCGACTAGCCGCAAGATGTGCGTGGTGGCGCAAGGGTGAATGAATGAAGCGCTCACGATATCCTTCCATCCCGGTCCGCTCGTTTCAAAGGTAAAAGTGTAGTAAACCTTGGGCGAAAACCGTGAAACCGTAGCCAGCTTTACGTACCTTTATATGAATTAAAAGGATTGTTTATTGAAGGCAACACGACAGAATTCTTACAGGAACCAATCATTAGTGAGTCTTACACCTTTTCAGTGTGAACTAATATGATACCGGATGCCACCGACCCTTTCTTATAGTCACTTATATCTACATGCGTCCATCCGATGCGTTATTCGGCAGTTTTAGAATAGCGTACGCAAAGCTTTGGGTTGACTTTTCGCTCAACTGCGCATGCGTCGTACGCTAACCGCTTGCGGGCTCCCGTTAAGAGACGGAAATAGCGGGCCGCAAACGCTAACGCTAACTTGGCGTACGCTATTCGAAAACTGCCTATTAATGAACAGGTAGACAATGTAAAAATGTTCTATAGCAATTGTTTTCATTGCACACGCTCACCGAGAACAGTGGAAAATGCCTGAATAAATATTTTTTATTGCACAGCCGCGTATCCGCCTCTCTTCGCTATCCAAAGCTGTCATTACGAGCTGAATTAGTGGTATTGCAACAGTGAATAAGTCACCAAGCTATTCAGAACAGTTGGAGCTTTGGCGGAACAAATGCTCGGAACATGCGGCCAACAAGTCGTCTAGCCCCTTCAGAACCGAAACTTTAGAGAAGCTTAAAGCACCTAAAGCCGTAAACTTACAGTCAAACACTGCCCCCTCGCGGTTTGCAAGGCAGTCCGCTGACCTACAGTTTGCTAGGATGTCGCTGGGGGACATCCCAGTATACCCCCTGCATCTAAATGAGGAGATACACACGAGTTACAGGACGGACATACCGAATGACGCCTAATGTGCACATTCTACTAGTGGGTCTAAACCCAAGAAAAATACAGAGAATGTTGCCGCTCATTCGTTGGGAAGACACTGAGCTGAGGATGCATAATTCAGTGGAGACCTAAGCCGAAAATCACCAAAAATTCGCCATGTCGCCATTCTTAATTTTAGGTCGTCACGGGCATCTCAAATTCGCCAATTTGGTGAAAAGTAGCCACCAATGGCAACCCTGCTTTGTGCCCACCTCTGTAAACATGATGTCGGTCCTAGGTATGGGTTCAGCGTCGGAAACCAGTATCTCGTTAATGCGGCGGAAGTCCACGCATGTGCGATAAGTGTTATCCGGCTTCTTAATAAGTACCAAGGGCGAATTGTAGGGCGAATCGGATCGCTCAATCACACCCAGTTTTAACATGTCCTGCACTTCTTGCTCTACTACTTCCTTCATGGCGAACGGCAAAGGATACTGTGGTGTGTTGATCGGTTCAGAAGTTGTCAATTGAAGTTGGCATTCCAACAGATTAGTCTTTCCCGGTATTTCAGAGAATACATCTTGGTAGGTGTTTAGAATCTTCCGCAGTACTGTACGTTTGTCTTCTTCTAAACCACTGCCGATCGGAACCGCTTCTACACCCACAGTCGGCTTAACTGTACAAGCTGGTAGAGGGGTATCTGTCTCCTCCTCTTTCACAACCACAAAGGATGCTGTTTGTGGAATTGGGTCTGGTTGCCGGTCTTCATATCGTTTCAACATATTAATATGGAAAAGTTTGGCGTCATGCCCCAAGTCCAGCCAATAGTCGTATTCACCCTTTTTCCCAATGACCGGAAACGGCCCTTTCCATTGCATCAACAACTTATTCGCTGTCGTAGGAAGCAAAATAAGAGCTCGGTCTCCAACTTTCAGCTGACGGTTCTTGCTCTTCCGATCATAGTGATATTTTTGAGTCCGTTTTGCTCGCGTCAGGTTCTCCTGGGCTAATTTTAGCGTCCTCTCCAGGCGATCCCGGAGATCGAGGACATATCCATAGGTCGTTTTCACCTCCTCTTCGATCTTTTCTCCCGTCCACAGCTCCTTCAGCAGGTTGAGTGGTCCTCGGATGTACCTCCCATAAATGAGTTCGAAAGGAGAAAACCCCATGCTGGCTTGAGGAACTTCTCGATATGCAAATAGAAGTGGTGCGAGCAATCGATCCCATGACTTTGGATCCTCTTGGCATAGTTTGCGTAGCATTTGTTTCAAAGACCCATTAAATCGCTCTACCAACCCATTGCACATGGGATGATAAGGCGTCGAACTCAGATGTTTGATTGCCAGCAGATCGTTAACTTCTCTCATCAGGTCCGACGTGAAAGACGAGGCCTGATCGCACAGGATTTGGCGGGGAAACCCAACGCGGGAAAATATTTCCACCAAACCGTCTGTCACAGTCGCGGAGTCAATCGCCGGCAAAGCAACGGCGTCGGGATAGCGCGTAGCGAAATCGACCATGGTCAGTATGTATCTATTACCCTTATTGGAGACCGGCTTTAAGGGTCCAATAATGTCCACAGCCACGCGCTCAAAAGGAGTGTCAATCAGGGGCATTTTCCCAAGAGGTGCCTTTCCTACTTTGTTCTTTGGATACATTCGTTGGCACGTATCACAGGAACGCACGTATCTTTTAAATTCTTCCTGGACTCCTGGCCAATAGATTGAACCTAACACCCGATCAATCGTTCTGGTTACCCCTTGATGCCCAGACATCAAACTCTCATGGGCCATCTTCAACACTTGACTCCGCAGCCTGAGAGGAATTACCACCTGCTGTATCAATTTGCCAGAGGATAGTCGGTAATTGCGATACAACAAGGACTTCTCCACGACAAAGGAATAATGGGTAGATCCTCGACCATAAAAAACTTGTCCGACTTTTTTCTTACAAGCCTCCAGGGTTTTGTCTTCTGCTTGGGCCATCTCGAGTTCTCTCTTGTTCATCTTCAAACTGCTGACGCTGACCGCAGCTGAATCTGGCCGGTCCCTTGTGCTCTTCATACTACTAAGTGATGACTTTAACCGATGGTCTTCTTTCTTCTTACACAAGGTCTCGGCTACGCCGTTCGGATTGAAGTTCCCTTCATCCAGTTTTTCTTTCCAATTCTTGTCAGGGTTATCAGCAGCACGAGACCCTGGCACATTACCAACGATGATATCATAGAGCGGGGAGGACATGCATTTCACGATACACGTGCCCGAAAAATATGGCGAAAAAATCTCCACTTTCGCCTCGGGTACAGTGATCCGGCTCCCGTCTGCTAAGAATAAAGCTGTCGTGGTTCCTGTCAGTGCTTCATCTGGCACCAAAGAACGCCATACCACCATTGTATTGCTTCCTGTATCCCGTAGGACGGAAGCAGCTTGGCCGAATATAATGCCTTGCAGCACCGGCATCGGGTGTTTTCCTGACTTTGGGTGCGTATTTACCGCACTGGCCATATTCTCTCCCTGCTTGTCCGCAGGTATATCATTAACTACTTCTGCCTTTTCCTCTGGTGACAAGATACAAGAAGTCTTCTTCGTGGCGTTCTGCTTTCTGGTACATGCATTAATATCATGCCCCGTTTTGCGACAATAGTCACAGTACGGTTGTCTCGTCCGAGCCCGACAATCTGCTGCTCTGTGACCCGTTTTATCACAGACAAAACATCGGGTGGGAGACTTCCCAGCTGTACTTCCGCATTTTCCTGCGGAGCCGTTCTCCAACAAATTTGACTGTCGTTGGGCCTCTAAAAAATGGTCTGCAGCCTCGGCCATTTCATCTAGTTTCTGACAATTTTTCTCCCGTAGGAAAAGCGCCACGCGGTTATGGCATTGATTGATAAACTGTTCAGCCACTATGAGATCTCGAACAGACGAATACTCTTTTGCTGTCTTCGACATCTCCACCCATCTGTCGAAAAAACTTGCCAACCTCGTTGCATACTGCTTGCCTGTTTCTCCATCTTGAGGTTTGCTATGCCGGAATTTCTCCCGGTAGCCCTCCGCCGTGAAACGAAAACGTTGCAGTAATGCTAATTTGGCTTTCTCGTAGTCAAGTGCGTCTTCTGGAGACAAGCGACCAAATACTTTGAGAGCTTCTCCGCTCACACACAGGCTTAGGGCCGTGGCCCACTTATCCTTAGCCCATTCCTGACCGGTGGCCACATTCTCGAATCTCTTTAGATAAGCATCAAGGTCATCTCGGTTTTCGTTAAATCCGGGTATGAAATTGTGCGGGTTAACGTTACCCGGTTCTCGCACCTGTCGACCATGGTCCGACGCCGCGGATCCCCTGGCACCTTCCACCTGAGCAAGTTGAAGACGCAGTTGAATCGTCTTCTGGCATTCGGCCTCAAGCTGCCGTTCCAACTCCGCCTGTTCCCTCCTCTCCTTTCTTGCCTCTCGCTCAGCTGCCCTATCTTCGCGAGCTCGGGGACCGCCAGGGGACTCGAAGTAGTGCAGACGCGCTCGCTTCGTGCTCTGGATTCTCATGATTTTTCAGTGGTGTTTTCTGTCTGCAACTACCAGAAAACGTTACGATCAGCTTCAAGAAGTTCCGAGGAACGCCTGGGCACCACTCAAGAGGATTTCTTGCCACTTGGAGGTACCAAAGGACTTCAGAAAGCTCGACACCGCCATGACGCTCACCAAACGCTGACCTGGGGAGCCGCCGGCAGCTGCACCGACGCTGGGGACGCCCGCGTCGGAGCTTCATCCAGCTATGGCTCTCAACGCGGCGACCGACCAACAATACCACCTCCTAGACCAGGATGGCACAGCAGACGACCAAATGGATCAACTCCAGGGTGACCACGATACGGTGAGCCGAGACGCTATCGGCGCTCAATCGCATGCAGAAGAGGACGCTAGCTGGCAGGCAGCGAAATCCACGAAGAAACGCAAGCAAGAGGCACTGGAGCGGAGGCGCGGCAGCGCAGGGCCCCAGGACCAAGTTAAGACAGGCACGTCAACATTCAAGAAATTGCCAAAGCTACCACCATTGCCGAAGGACGATTACAAGATCGTCATTCGTCCAAACCAGGGCCTCCCGCTGAGAAACATTTTGACTCCTACGCTTGCGCAAGCAATCATCGAGGCATGCCAAGCTGGCATCAGAGATGATCAGTTCATCCTCAGAATCAATCCAGGGTCAAATATAGCGATTCTATCGACCAAATATGAGGAAGTGGCGGACAAAGTGCGCCTGATACGCACCCTTGTACTTAACGGCAGGGCTCACGCTGTCCGTGCCTACGCCGCAAATGGAGACGATACTCTGAGAGGGGTGATTCACGGCGTACCGATGAACACCTCAACCGAAACTCTCATGGCGCACCTACGTGTCAGAACGCACAGTGTGGAGATATCACTGCCAGAATGATAGGCACAACGAAAAGCGCAGCCATTACATTTTCGGTCCAACGCTACCTCGTGCCGTCTACTATTACGGGGGTGAACTCCGCTGCTACCCCTTCCGCCCTACGATTCAGGTCTGCAAGGTCTGCCGAGAAAAAGGACACCGCGCGGACGTTTGCCCGCATCCGGATCGCCCCATTTGCCGGCTGTGCGGATTGACTAACCCAACGGATGGACATCCGTGTTCTATTAGTTGTGCCTCGTGCGGGGAGGCTCATCTCACAGGGGATCCCACTTGCAAAAAAAGACTTAAGCCGCCGAAGCCTAAACGGCCGCAAGTACAAGCAGGCCACAGTGATAAGCTTCAACAGGGCACTAGCAACGACCCACCGAGAACCAAGAATCTCCGCTGGTTCTCCTCCGAAGAGGAAGAAAACGCCTACAAGTCAGCCGACGACAAGCACAGTTCCCGGTCGCCTTCACGGTCTCCAGGCAGAAAGCCGCACTCGCCATCCAAGAAGAGCGCGCCAGCATCGACTCAGCAGAACCTCCACCACAGTCCTCCAGGAGGGGGAGCCAAAAGCAACGGCGGGGATCAAGGACGCACCCAACAGGCATCATCACTTCCGGTAAGCTGGGCGGAAACCGTGGCTCCCAAGTCTGCATGTACTCCCCCCATCACACAAAACGTACACTATCAAGCAGTAATCGCTGAAAACAAACAACTTAAACAACGCCTTGACAAATACGAGAACAAAATAATGTGGCTCGAAAACAGCTGGCCCAATTATTGGGAGCCACCCCGAAAACTACAGTCCAGGCCTCTCAAAATCTAACTAGCCACCCAAGCGAAAAGTCGCGGGACAATGGGCACATCCAACCACAATCGACACCACCACGAGATCCTGTAGTCAATATAGGAACAGAACAAACAGCAACAAACCTCACTTTACAACAACAACTGCAGCTAATGCAACAGCACATACTGCAGCAAACAGAAGCCCAAATGAAACAGTTCTTTGTCGAATTTAATGACCTGAAGCGATACGTTCATGAAAGCCTCAACAAAGAATCGAAGCGTCGACGTAAGCAGAGCCAACAGCGGTCCCAGGAATCAGACGCCAAAAGCATGCTTACCTCGGACGCTGAAACCACACCCACCTCCTCGCACCATGGCAATTAACCGACGCATAGCAAACGAGAATCTTACTATATGGTCCTGGAACTGTCGTTCCCTGCACAACAAGCACGCTACACTCACTCTATACATAAAGGCGGTGCTGGTCCCTCCTGACGTAATCTGCTTGCAAGAGGTGGGAGCCAGGCCTAAAACAGTCTCTGGCTACAAACTGTACGTAGATCCAAATACACCTAAGATTGCGACACTCGTCCGGAAAGAATTGGCAGCTACATGCATAACGGCACCGAACGAAGAGACGCAACACCTTATCGTAACGCTTTGGCCAGCGAAGAAAGGACGCCCGAGGCAGGTTATATGCAACATATACAGTCCCCCGCAAGACAGAAAAGCAGAATTCAGCAATATCTTCCACTATCTGAACACCACGCTTCAACCACGCGACCGCTTGATCATCACTGGGGACTTCAACGCTTGGCACACCACATGGGGTTATAGCGCAGACAGACCCAAAGGTACGCGACATTTAGAAGCGATACAGCGCTACGACTACACACTCCTCACGACACCGGGCATACCGACTCGTATAGGAAACAGTGTCAACAGGGACACCACGCCCGACCTTACCATAACCAACAATGCCGCGACCATGCGCTGGAGTGTGCTGGACGACAATCTGGGCAGCGACCACAACATTGTGCAAATAACATATGAAACAGCTCGACTGCGACGCCCGCTCGGAAAAGCCAGACTGACTAACTGGACTAAATATAGAGAGCAACAAGAAGTAGACGGGCCCAAGCCAACAACCATAGCCAATGGACACCGTACATTAAGGGCCTCTATGACAAGAACACCAAGATCTTTCAAACAACTACCGACGCACCTGCCATTGACACCCACTTGACGCATCTTTGGGAAGCTCGTCGAGGCCTCACGAAACGGTGGCGCCGACAAAAGCTAAATAAGAAACTCAGACTCCGTATAGCGAAAATCACGGAGCAAGTAAACGCATACTCAAAGGAACTTTACAACAACAACTGGCGCACCTTCTGCGATTCCTTAAAGGCACATTAAGCACGAAGAAGACCTGGAACATTCTACGAAGTCTTTTGGATCCCTCCGCAACAAGAACCGAAACAAACGCTACCCTTCAACGGCTAGCTGGGGAATTTCAAGGTGATCCGGATCAGTTAATAGAAGAGCTGAAACAACGGTACACAGGAGAACGCAAGCGAAACGTTAGCCCAACACCAAGTCAAGAATACAATGGAGAACCCAACACTGAGCTCGACGCACCTATAACCTTTGCGGAGGTTTATGCAGCGGCGCAAAGCTTCAAAAGAAATACAGCGCCCGGATTGGATGGCATTACAAATGCCATGATACGGAACCTCAGCAATGAAGCATTACAAGCCATCACGGACCACTTTAATCAGGAAGTCTGGACACCGTGTGGGAAGATACCTGCAGAATGGAAACTGGCACAGGTTGTACTCATACCTAAACCAGGTAAACGGCGAAGCCTTGATCAGCTACGACCCATTTCATTAACGTCATGCGTTGGCAAGCTCTTCGAAAAAGTTATACTCACTCGCCTTGACCAATACACCGAAGAACGGGGGCTTCTACCAACATCTATGTACGGATTTAGGCGAGGAGTGTCTACCCAGGATATCTTTTTATTGCTCAAAGAGGAAGTGCTTAACCCAGCGCCAGGTAGTCTCAACAATCTACTCGTTGCACTCGACATCGAAAAAGCATTTGATAATATTGCGCACTCTACCATACTAGAGGGTCTTGCCGCCATAGGATGTGGACAACGCATATTCAACTATGCCTCTGATTTTCTTGGAAATCGCAAGGCGCAGATTGGCATGGCTGGTACCAAATCATCACCATACGACCTCCCACTGAAAGGCACACCTCAGGGCTCCATCTTGTCTCCATTTTATTCAATATCGGTCTACGGAAACTAGTCCTCCAGCTGGAGACTGTACCAAACCTGGGCTGTGCCTTTTACGCGGACGATATTACGCTATGGGCAACAAAGGGCTCTTATGGAGAACGACAAGATGTACTGCAAACCGCTATAGACATGATTCAAAGCTACCTCACTGCAGCAGGCATGTCATGCGCACCTAACAAATCGGAATATTTGCAAATAAGACCCCCACGAACTCAGTCCAACCGTGCACCCGCGCTGCAGCTGGAAATTGCCGGACAGATCATCAACAGGACCCCAGTAGCTCGAATACTAGGCATGCACGTGCAAGAAAACAACAGCGCAAAGACTGCAATAGGCAAACTCAAACATACCGTAAAGAGTATCGCATCCCTTATAGCTAGAATTGCGCGAAGTAACGATGGGATGACAGAGGCCGACACGGTACGCCTTGTACATGCCTTCGTTCTCAGCCGAGTCACGTTCGCTCTTCCCTTTCAGGCAACACGCAAGCCCGAAATAGAGCAGATTGACAGGCTCATCAGAATTGCATACAAAGCAGCACTGCGACTTCCGAACAGCACAAGCACAGAAAAACTCATGGAACTCGGCATGCATAATACGTATGAAGAATTGGCAGCCGCCACGTTAATCGCACAGCGAGAACGACTCACCACAACGAACCAGGGAAGAAAACTGCTACAGAGGCTGGGATACCCTCTCACCCCTCAATATTGTGGCGATGAGACGGTCATTGTATCCAAGCAAATACGTGAACAAATCATCGTGGAACCAGTTCCAAAAAACATGCACCCGCTCTACAACAAAAAGCGCCGTCAAGCGCGAGCCCGAAAACTCCTGCAGAGAGGTAGCGATCCAGACGCCTACTTTACCGACGCCAGTCTTTATACCGCGCCGCCACAAGGCCCCAGAAAACAAGCATATGCATTGGCAGTGACTAACCAAAGCAAAGTCGTGGCCTGCGCGTCCCTACCCACCAGATCAAGTGCCACCGCAGAGGCAGCAGCCATAGCCTTGGCAATTAGAGAAGCCGAAAGAAGGGGGCGCCCAGCATATATTTTGACAGACTCGCAAGCTGCATGTCGCTTATACCTTAGAGGCACGCTTCCAAGATGCGTCACTGATATTTTGGGGCCCACGTTGATGGAGGCACATGGCGTCACTTGGTGCCCAGGGCATGACGGCCTGAGGGGGAACGAGGAGGCAAACTGCGTAGCTCGCGGACTTACTGGCCGAGACGCAGGACTCTCCTCCGGACATCTCACAGGGCACCATGAAGAACAAAGTGTAACAAGCAGGCAGATATTGGAAAACCAACGCCTTACAAGACGCCAGTACGCCCCTCCACATCCCAACTTAAGCAGCCAACAAGCCCGGGATTGGCGCCGCCTCCAAACGAACACATATCCCCACATATCAAAACTACACGCAATTTTTCCACAGGTGTACACAACAGGGGTATGCCCCTGGTGTAGGGACCACAGAGCCACACTTACACACATCACTTACCAATGTACCGAGCGGCCAGCCAATGCAGTATCTAGGTTGGTGCGCTCACTACAAATACTCACAACGTGGTCTTGGGAGGCACGGCTTTCCGAGCTGGCACTGGGGAGCCAACTGGTGACCCTAGACCAGGCCCGGCGAGCCGCCGTGGCCAGTGGGGCTCTACAAGAGGGCTCCACCCGGGATTAGCCACGTACTCTAATTCTTCAATAAAGTTATTCTCTCTCTCTCTTCGCGAGCTCGTGCCTCACGCTCATCAAGCCATGCCTTCAACTCATCACCCTGAAGCCCCATGCGTATCGCTAACGCCGTTAGATCTGACGTGGTCATTTCCCTTCCTTTTGCAAAACACTAAATTGCACAAACGGTCTCGTGCTGTCGCGGATGCCAATTGTCACGAGGCTGTTAAATTAACCAGCTCTCGTGTAGGTTCGTCTAACCAAACTAGATGACGCAACCGTCATCGAGGGAACGAGAAACGAGACCGCTTGCGCCGAAAGAAAAGAACAACACTCAGTATATTTAAACAAACGGAAAAAGAGAGAAATTGATAGAAAATGAATCAAAACATGCAAGAAATAGACAAGGTTAACAGTACTATGAAATGCTTAATGGTAATAATGCATAAATGTTTTAAGTTCGGAAGGAAAAGACTGTTCACCGTTCCGTACACGTAGCCCCACAGAAGAGACGCAGTGGTGTAGTCGGCGATGCTGCAAGATGCGGTTGGGACGCTCTCAGGCTCGGCTCGGATGAAGGCGCCGCTCGGAGGGACAGTGGCGTCGGGCGAATCGCGGTCAGCGACCTTTCGACGTTCGTCCACCGACGCTTGGAGAGAGAGCAGGAGACGTAGGCGTGCCTGGCCAACACCAGACGTTGAGTAGAAGCCTGGCCAACGCCAGACGATGGAAGCACCTTGGGTTTGTGTCCAGGTGGGAGCCCGCAGCGGCCTCGACGCAGGAACCTGCCGGCCGCCACTCCCGCGCCCTGGCCACATTCTTCTCTTGGCCACGTCTCAGCCCCGTCTGCTCGCTCTTCTGTTTGCACCCGTGGCTCTCTTCTTCTGACTCGCGTGGAAGATCCTTATTGGACTAATTCGTCTTGCGTAACTTCACGCGCCCTGTTCGCACATCTTCTTCTTTCATTTGCCGCCCCGAGAACTCGCGTACGCACATTAAGCCGTCGTCTTTTCTTTTCTTGCGCCGGCGCCTTTGGTCACTCTCGCGCACTTTTTGAAACGCGCACTTCACTTATCACACTGTCGATGAAACAATTACCCTTGAACGTACGGAAAACTTTTGTTCTTTTGTTTTTCTTCTGTCTTCACCAAAGATGATGGTGCACTTCCGCCTTTTTATGACACTTCCGTTCGCCCTTAAGTATCTGATCCGCTAATCAACGAGGAAGGAGTGTTGTGCCTTCTTCTGCGCATAATTACCGAGAAATTGCCAGGTCTCAACAGCATTCCAAACGACTTTTTATATAAGTACGCTCAGTGGGTCGCTAGGTATCTTATAAAATCTTCCAATCTCAATTAGCCAGGTAACATTTCCTATATCCTGAAACGAGCTAAAATAATTCCAGTTCAGAAAGGTGGGAGCACTTTAGAAATGGGTAACTACAGGCCCAGACCTCTTACGAGCGCCTCCTCCAAACTGCTTGAGCATGAAATGTGTAAACATATCTCTAATTATTTAAACTCCTAGAATTTATTATCTCCAACGCAACATGATTTTCGTAGGGTCTTATCTACAGTAACGCAGCTTGTTCTTACATACAGTCCATGATCTTGCGCATGCAGTAAACAGCCGTAGCAATAAACAGCCTAAACAGCCGTTCCTTTGTCGTCCTTGTTTCATTCGCGCTGTTACTTTCTTTGTTCTGAATTTCGTAAACTTCGCTAAAGGCTTTGATAAGCTCTCGCATCCCAAACCCTTGCTAAACATAAATAAAATATTCAGTAATTCGAATCTTACTTAGTGGTTTACATCTTACCACCATTCTCGTGCACAGCGTGCAGAAATCAATAAAATTATGTCCGCGTCGAGACGACTTTTATCCGGCGTGCATCAAGGCAGTGTTTCGGGGCCCCTTTTATTTCTTCTTATTATTAATGACCTGCCTTGAGATATATCCGTCCCAGTAAGATTGTTTGCAGACGACTGCGTTATATATAACAAGATCGCATCCTTGAGTGACCGGTTAGACCCGAGCAACACTTTACAAAAAATTCTACTGTGGTGCAATGAGTGGCAATGTCCTTGCTCTTGGCTATGAAAATCATCTCCTAACTTTTCACTGTCGCTTACGGCCGCGCTTACGCCAAAGAAAATACTCCGGATTGAGATGAGGGTGCAGACAGAAATTTTTTGATAAAAAAATTATGAATTTATTGGCTTTCACAAGCTTTTCAAGCTTCCGAAAACATTAGCGCCATCAGGCCCTGTCCTCGCATGACAGTTTGACAGGCAGCATAAGTAACTAGAGGAATCTAGAAGCCAATTTCGCGATTAATCCCGAAGGTAAGACAAGCATCAAAATTCGACCTTTCACTATTTTTATTACCGATGCTGTCGCGATTGTCCGATAATTCTACCTTATTGTGCCCTGTGTTCGACGAGTTACACTGCGAATACTTCGACAATTAGAACGACTCCCTTAGTACGTTGTCTGGTGCAGATATATAACCGTGTAAGAGATCATTAATTTTTTATAACAGTTACAATAATGAGCGGTAATTTCCTACCAGTCGGAAATCTTTACGTTAGGAACCATCCCTTGTAGGTTACTAATGACAGGAGCAGAAAAATGATAATGAAATATAAGAGTGAAGCAGTTAACAACAAGACTTCGGGGTAACACTTGTAATACAATTTGACTAGGAGGAAGAAGGATAGGAAAAGCATAGATATCGTAGTTTTCAACACATTGTCCTGCGTGAAGAAACATGAAAATTTGAACTATAATGTTTTTTTGCTTCCTTTATGTACAATGCGAATGCATTTGTGAATGAAATGTTGCAAATTCAATTTACGGTTGAGTTGTTAGAGAAATACTGGAATTTCTGGCACCAAAGTTAAGTTAGTATTACCTAATTACTGTATCGCAAGGAAATAAGCCGGGGAATCTAAGGGCTTGTTTTTCTTTGCTAGTCGTAAACTTAATAAGAAATAACAGACAATCAAGCCAAGGAAAGTATAGTGGACGTTATTTGTAGTAATGATCACATACATGTGATGAAGTTAAATTGGCAGAAACTAAAGTATTGCAGGGCAAAACACCGGAACACCTAGCATGAGACGTGACGTCGTTTCATCGTTAAGAAAAAGGAAGCAGGCTGGATTGCCGGTCACGGCGACCGCATTTTGGCGGAGAAGAAATGCAGAAAAAACTGGTGTGCTTCGATTTAAGAACTCGAAGTCACCCACCTTGGCGCGCTAACGATGTCGTCGTTTTTGGGCGTAAAGCTCCAGAATTTGCGCTGTGATAATAGGCAGCGAGCGTGTATCTTCCGCGCGATTTAACAGTGCCCATTTTTCAATCACGTCTATAGAAGTGAATATACATGAGGCGCTCCTTTCATGTATGCTTTCGTGTACGTTCTCGTCGGCAACTGTATACCGAGCGCAATAAATGGCGGGCGACGGTAGCGACACGTGGAAGAAAACCAGAACGGATGAGCAAAATCGCGAAGCCTTGAGACGTGCAAGGGAGGACGGAAAAGGCATAGAAGGACGCGCGAAATCATCCGGGCAGGAAACACGGCCGTTCGTACGTGGACGTCGCCATAAGAATTCATTCCTCGGGGCGGCAACAGCGGGCTTCCGTCGCCGGCAGACAGTCACGGTGCCCATTTAACATTTCGTACCGAGACCCTGCGGCAATCCCTAATCTCTTTCGGTTTCAGAACCTCAGTCGTGTTTCGTTTCGCTTTTCCAGCGGAAAAAAAAGAGGGCGCTCAAGAATGTACGTAAGGGTGCTCTATTCATTGTGGTTTTCAATAAAAAGTAAATAAACACTCGTAACAAAACTAACACCATAGCTATCGGAACAAACAAGTGAAAGATAGAAATGGTCTCTCGAAAAAATGCACCTTGCACTAACACGCTTCGACTCGATCCGCATTCAAGAAAGGAAGTGCCACTGCTTTTCGAAAACAGCGTAGTCGCCTGCGGGAAGAACGACCATTCACGTGGAGCCACCAGATGTATAACAAACACCCAGTAATTCCGTGGATTGTGGGGTGGCATAGCTTCCACCGATATGTTGCGAAACGAAAAGGCTGATGAATAATCGCGCGCCCACAAAATTTACCATCAAGGATGAAGGGTTTACGGGAGCCAGCTTGCTAGTGAATCGTGGGATTTTCGTGCTTCCTTACGTTGTCGTGTGTACACTCAGACCTTCTTATTATCGACAGATGCCCAGATGCCACTTGTGTGGCACTGTGTGGTTTTAGCGAAATAGGAGGTGCTGAAATTGAGCGCAGACACCACTAAGAGTGGCACGTGACAGTAAAAATATAGAAAACTTAAGAGGCTTAGATGGGCAATCTTAAAAATATCAAGACGTGGACTCATACGCACGGAGACGCCATCGAAGGAGGCGCAGGTTTGTCGTGTCGTCGGCGTCGGGATGGCTCTTTTGTGCAAAGTGCGCAAGCGGCGCGCTTGAAAAAGACATCAGTGGAAAACGCAAACGAAGGCGCCCTGGAATCGAGTAAGGATGAAGTGAGACGACGCATAGGAAAAAGAGAAAGTGGGGACGAGATGCGGCAACGAAAATTCGGAAGCAGCGTTGGGAGGAGAGAGTAAATGGTGGGAGAGATGGGGAGGAATGAAGGAAAGTGGCCGACGCCTTCCTGGCTGCGATGTATCCGCGCAAGCGACTCGCATTCAACGCCGTTGGTACGGAAGTGAGCGCCTAAATGGTACACGAATGTTCGAACGCTAGGCGTCTGGACAAAAAAAAATCAAAAATGAGAGCAACGAAAAAGAGGGGAGGAGTGCGGCCACGAGAAAAATTAAAAAGGAACGCTACGCTTAGGCGTTCACTAAAGAAACACAAACTCCGAGGAAGGCCTTATACGCATACGTGATAGAGAAAAGGACGAAAACAACGAGAGGCCGAGGGATAAAAATTTACGCGCTGCTCAGGCACCGCAAGGGCAGGATGAGGGAATCCAAACGAAGAAGAGAATGCAGAATTTAAAGAAAGAAAAAAAAAGAGGTGGAAAAAGAAGGAACGTCATTAAGGTTATCGCGGTTCTTTCTTTTGTCGTGCTTTCTGCCGGGAAGGTTGCCTGAGAAAAAAACGGTTCCTCGGGCGTGTTATGCTATTTCTCTCTCGCTCAATTTATTTTTCTTTTCACTTCTGCCTTATTCTCTACGCAGTGTCCTTCGCTTTTGTGTATTATGCACCTTTATTCTTTTATTTTCTCTCTCTTTCTCTCTTCCTTCGTTAATGAGTATTTTTCTCTCCGACGCAGCTTTCTCGTTTGAATTTCTGTTCGCCTCTACGAGGCACTTCCCTTCGGCAACCCCGGAGTTTTTCGACTGGAGCACCCCGCGGGGGCAAAAAACACGCAAGTATAGTGCAGGAACATATTCATGTGAAACATGGCCACTCGAGGGCTCCTCCCCTTAAGAAGGTTGGAAACGATGACGAGATATATGAGAAAGAGCAACTCAAGGTGCGGGACGTCGGAGGTGGAATGATTGGGAACGAACGCACCAAGTGAAGAGTGATGCTACAAGTGAGGCGCACATTCACTTGAAGGTAGACTGGTGAGCACAAGAGAGGCTAGAGGGGTCGTACCACACCATCAGTGGTGTATGTGGCACGCTGTCTGCTCCGCGTGCCTTCACGGCGGTAGCGTATTCAAATGCTCTCAGACTACATTTTCTGGCACGGCGACTTGACGAGTTCTTGCGGTACGAAAGTCATCACCGCACGGCACGGGGGCAATGTCGCTTATCTGTAATTTTCGTCTTGTTTTTGCTGCGCGCTTACTCAGTGTCGTCCCTTCAACTTCACCGGGAAAGCACTGTAGATTTGGTCGTGCGAGCGACAGACCCGTAGAGAGTAAAAGCGGTGATGCAATTTTCCAAAAAAGAATCCTTATTCACAATCCTTTTTTCCTACCCCCTGCCTCTTAACTGATCATCAGCTGCACCGGCCCTTAGATCAAGAAAAGCTTTTAATGAGGAATTCTAAAAAAGATTGCTTACTCATGGTCAATAGATAGGCTGTAAAAACACGCTTTGTCAATGCCTTCTTCATTTAGCAAAGAATAGTGTGGCGAGAAACGGGGACCGGGGCACACAACAAAACGAGCGCTTGCAATGAACAGGGGACTTACTGAACGAACGGAAAGATCCACACAAGAAAAATACCCTAAGCGAGGATGATAGCCGAAGGCCTAAGAATGACTGGTGGAACCTTGCTTCGGCTTTAAAACGATCACAAAAACACAGCGCGTGTTCTGTCGTCTCCTACAGTCGAAGGAGTCACAGGTGGAAGTGCCTGTCATTTCAGTGCAATGACAGCGTGCTTTCCGGAGACACCCCTACGCGGAGGTGGCACATATGATTGAGTCAATATGAGAGAATCAGGTGCAGTTTGCAGCTACGTGGATGGATTAAGTCTATACTGAGATGACAGTTCGAGAAACCCGGCGTGCTCGATGGAGTCGCGGCAATGACCCACGTGGAAAGTGACCTTGTAGTTTTTACTCGTCCTCATAAGCGGCAGTAAGCATAAGCTTTGGCACACGGCCGGACACTCGATCGCCGGTCGTTCAAAAATTGTTGCACTTCCTGTTTATCATTAAGAATTCGCTACTTAAGTGCAATAAGACATTTATTATTTATTTATTTTAAGTGCAATAGGACATTTATTATATTTGATGCCTCATACAAAACTGCGTATGCATTTCCCGAAATGTACACATGTAGAAAACACTTTGTTTCATGTTCTGTGTGTTTATATTGTGTTATACATATATATGGCGTCAAACCAGGTGTTATAATAAATGCGAAGCATTTCTTAGCGAACGTCTGCGACTTTGAGCGTATCTATCTATCTATCTATCTATCTATCTATCTATCTATCTATCTATCTATCTATCTATCTATCTATCTATCTATCTATCTATCTATCTATCTATCTATCTATCTATCTATCTATCTATCTATCTATCTATCTATCTATCTATCTATCTATCTATCTATCTATCTATCTATCTATCTATCCATCTATCTATCTATCTATCTATCTATCTATCTATCTATCTATCTATCTATCTATCTATTTGGCCGCCTACGACTTTGTGCTCTCCTGGCCGTTTCGTTAATCGGATGTATACCAAAATTAGTGTCACATAACATGACCTTATTACGAACATAAATGACAGGTCATAACATGAATATCATGACATGCGTGTCATGAACAGCATGATTTACATTCCATGGCCTTGGGGCTCTCGTGGCCGTTCCGTTAATTTCATTTATACCGAAATTGGTATGGCGTGACAAGAGTTCATGACCAACATAATGACAGGTCCTAACGTGCAAATCATGACACGCATGTCATGTGCGGCACGATATACATGACATGGTCTCGTGGCGCTCGCGGCCGTTTAAAGGAGTGGATATATACGAAAACTGGTGTGACGAGACATTTCTGTATGACGAACATAACTGACACGTGGTAATATGAAAATCATAACATGCATGTCATGAACGCCATGGTTTACATGCCACGCTCATGGCGATCTCGCGGCCGTTTCGCTAAATTGATATGCACCGAAGTTGGTATTGCGCGACGCGACTGTATGACGAACATGAATAACAGGTGCTAACATGAAAACCACGACATGCATGTTGTGTATGTCATGAATTACATGCCACACTCATGGTACATTCGCGGCCGTTTCGCTAGCTTTACATAAACCAAAATTGGTATTGCGCGATATGACTCCATGACGAACATAAATGTCAGGTGGCAACATGAAAGCCATGATATGCATGTCAT
This sequence comes from Rhipicephalus sanguineus, assembly GCF_013339695.2. Classification (NCBI taxonomy): domain Eukaryota; kingdom Metazoa; phylum Arthropoda; class Arachnida; order Ixodida; family Ixodidae; genus Rhipicephalus; species Rhipicephalus sanguineus. The sequence continues at coordinate 168,168,102 of NC_051178.1, read as the reverse complement.
GTATGGCATGATTTACGTGCCATACTCATAGTTCACTCACGGCCATTTCGCTCATTTGATATACACCAAAATTGGTATTGTGCGTTGTGACTGCATGACGAACATAAATGACATGTCTTAACATGCGAATCATGTTATGCGTGTCATGCACGGTATGATTTACATGACACTGTGACGGTGCGCTTCCGGCCGTTTTGTTAGCTGGATATATACCAAAATTGGTATGGCATGACACGAGTGCGTGATGAACATAAATGACAGGTCATGCATTTATATACCAGAATATGCGTTTTATTGGCATGGTATATACCAGATTGTGCATGCATGCGTGCATGGAAAACATGCAATGTATGGTGGACTAGATGCCATGGCATGAATGATTTCATTAGGCTCAAAGACAAACAAGGCGATGTATGCAGCTCTTTGCCGGCTGCTTCGCATTACATCGATTCCGATAGTGCGTGGGATCTGCCGGATTTTTTTGTTGCGTTCTTCCTTCTCTCTGCGTATTGTTCTGCTTTGTTTTATAAGAGACAAGGAAGCCAGTGCCACCATAGAAATTCCAACTACTCCTGTTAAACATTCCATAAATAAATGCCCATCAGCGTAAGCTTTTACAGCGAAAGCTGTTATGAGATCATTTCTCTGGCCGTTTTTGGCGCCGTAGTTGCCCGCCGCCGCCGCCGCCGCCGCCGCCGCCGCCGGTGTCCGTAACCAGTATCGCTCGAAATAAGAAAAAAAACTAAATAAGAAAAAAATTCCAGGATGGAACGAGGTTCGAACCTGGGCCCTCTGCGTGGGAGCCTAGTATTCAACCTCTGAGCCATGCCGGTGCTTGAAACTGCTTTGAAAAAAGGTCCTATACAGGCTTCATGCCCGGAAGGAACCACATTAGCATATGCAATATAGCGTGGTAGAAGATTAAAATAAGCACCAAGCGTCGCACAACGCGAAATCTGTAACCAGGCGTCAAACAATTGCAAATTGCGCAACGAGTAGGTTGTTGAATGCTTCCAACCCATTACAAAAGGGCTCTGCCATAATTCTTCATAGTCATCAGGCGCAGAATCAACAAAGTGTGCATAATCCCTTACATGCGTTTAGCAGGTACCAACGCTCTCTGTAGAATGACGAAAAATGGCACAGTGCCTGCTGCCCTACTTCTAAAAAATTACAATTATTTATAGCGTAGTGGGTTCCTCGCAAGTGCACTTGTATTGGTTGCCAAGGAAGCCCATAAGCGCATGAGCCATTACCTCGGGGTCTCAATAAAGTTCTTCGCCCCCCCTCCCGTCTCTCTTCCACGTCAACGTATACAGCATGACGGGAGAGGGAAATAGCGACCGGGCGTCACCCAATGCAAATTACATAACTGGTGGCCCGTTTAAAGATTCTAACCCATTAAAAAGGGCTTAGCCATAATTCTTCATCGTCATCAGTCGTCACGTCAACAAAGTGCACATAATGCCTTACAGACGTGTAGCTGGTGCCTCGCTTCTCCATAGAATGACGAATAATGGCTTAGTGGGTGCTTCCCAACTTCACAAAGATTTTGATTTGTGGCGTAGTGGGTACCTTTCTAGTGTACTTGTATTGTAGCCCCAAGAGAGCTTAACGGGCTCTAGAAACGCCGCTCTTCCAGCTTTCGCTGTGACTGTGCTGCGGTTTCAGCGCAGGCCTGGCGTTTTTTTTTACTTCGCTGCTGCCGAAGGAGATGAAGTGCTCGCAGCGGTTGTATGCACTGTAATCAGTGCACCGCTGCTCAATACCTTCCGGGTAACTGCAAGTGCGCCTCCTTGTACTTGCTTGCACTATAAAGCAGATAAAGGCTACCTCAGCTAAATGCACTCGATGTTTTTTTTCTTTTGTTGATTGCCCGTGCGCTCAGTCAGGGTGACTGGAATTAACGGCATGTACTCGAGGATAGCATTCAGGTAGGGATGCTATCGTTTCTTTCTACGTCCCAATAAAGGCAGAAGCCGCTTTTATGGCCTTCCGCTGCCCTATTGTGATCACAAGTCCGGTGGCACGCCTACAATACGCCGCACAATGCAACAGCTGCTTCTTTTGGGTGGAAGCTAGGGCAGAGGAAAGTGCTTTCTTCGACGTTAGTCACAGAACTGGCTTTTCTTCGTCTTGCCTCTCTGGTATCCTTCCGCAAATGATCAATAATACATGATTGCCTCGGTGCATTCTGTGGCGCTGTGCTCAGCTTAGGCGCCACCGTATAACCTTCTCTTACGGGATTCAGATAAAATCCCAAAAATGCAGAAGTTCGGGTGCAGATGGAAGCTTTAGGGTTGAAAAATTTGTCAACGCGGAGTCTTGCTGGAGCCGACGTTTCGACAAGCGGAATTGTTTTCTTGTTGAAGCGTTGAAGAAGACAAACCCGCTTGTCGAAACGTCGGCTCCAGTGACACTCCGCGTTGACGAAGTTTTCATCCGGGATTCAGTAAGATGACTTCAGCATTCTGTAGACTGTATAGCGCAACTAATAGGCGGGACAGAAGAAAGATCCACACACAACAACAGTCATGATTCAGTCATGCTTTACGAACACGCCCAGCCTTCAACCTTAACTTCAACACTCTGCAGCGAGACAAAGCCACCAAACAGATTGGAGTGGCTTTCTATAGCACTAGTATAAAGTAGCGGTAGGAAGGTGCAGGATCGAATGAGATGCAATTGGTGCGGTAACAAGCACACCAGAAGCAATAGACTTCTGGCCATTTCATGTAACACGCACACCCACACACATACCGACTAGTGCGCCTTGGAATAGCCTTGCAATAGGTGTGTTATTTACAGATAGATAGATAGATAGATAGATAGATAGATAGATAGATAGATAGATAGATAGATAGATAGATAGATAGATAGATAGATAGATAGATAGATAGATAGATAGATAGATAGATAGATAGATAGATAGATAGATAGATAGATAGATAGATAGATAGATAGATAGATAGATAGATAGATAGATAGATAGATAGATAGATAGATAGATAGATAGATAGATAGATAGATAGATAGATAGATAGATAGATAGATAGATAGATAGATAGATAGATAGATAGATAGAACTGGCGGATAGAATTTATGGACTGGCGGCCCATCTCCTCGAACATGGGGGCCAATTCGTGTTCTTCGCCAAGAGCCCATGTGTAAACGCTTAGCCAGGCCTTGTACAAACGTAAGAAATGCAGTTATATGAAATACGACTAAGAAGGGTAGAGGATCAGGCTAGTTGGTACTGCATGATCTACAGCGCAATAGCGCGGAAACACAACAAATCACCAGAGGGGAGACTGAAAAGCGCTTGTCAGTGTCTGTTCTTCTCTTTTTTGTGTGTTTTCGCACTATTAAATCACGAAATTCGACCTGTAGGGTATGTAATATATAACAAAGGTTTACTATTGTACATAACAGCGCTGAGTTCTGAACCCGCATCGCCAACGATGGGAGCTATTTTTTGTAGGGTAATTCGTTTAGGAAGGTAGGCAGTGATGCGCATAACAGGGTAGTTTACGAGTGTAGCCATCGAAGAAAACGGTAAAGTATTCAATGTTACCGCTAACCAACAACCGCCGGAAGAACTCTGTTATCTACCGTTGATTTCCTTTTATTTTTATTCATCGATTTTTACCTTTTATTTTGAATATTTCATGAACAGGTATCTTTTTCTTTTCATCTTTTCTTCATTTCTGATGTCTACGTCTTTTTTTTAAATTTTACTCTATACGTGTGGAAAATGAGCCGGAGAAGCTTTAAACCTTCGTTTATCTTGTAGAAGCGTTACTCAAGTTGGCCGAGGTGCATAGGCGAGGTGTCATATTTGCCTCTTCTGCATTAGCACATAAAGTAGCTGTCATTGTTCGAAACGCGCAACGGGCTACACGCACTGCTCTAATTAAATCTTAACGTCGCGCAGCGCGCCTCGGCTTTGTCGGCTCGTTGGCTGGATCCACGAAGAGGCGGCACGTTTAGAACAGAGTGCGAAGGTTCTTTTGTTTTCGGGGACATCGAGAGGTAATTTGCGCCTTATAAGTGCGCGAAACCAAAATAAAAATGACTAAATGCTTTGCGCGTGAGCAGGATTTTCGCTTTGCCAAGACCTCCTGCCTAAGCGCGGGGCTTGATTGAGATTTCATTATTGTTATGCTAATGACACCGACAACGTTCGTTCCTTTGTTCGGGAGTATGCTTCCGAACGCTACGGCAACTCGCCTGCTTTACACCACAAAAACTCATGCGGCTCCTTCAGAATATCTGGAAGGGGAGCCAATTTTGATTGGTATTGAAGGGAAGACTCATTGGAGTAAACGCAGTACACAAAACGCGTATGCTCACGCACGCGGCCGCGAAGTTTTTGACGAACACAATGAGTTTCTACACGGATATCTGAATCGCCTTGTCTCCTCACTTCAGCTCCCTCTTTACTACCCAGAACTGAAACGGCTGTATTTTGCTAAGTATAGGGTGCCGTTGCTTTCCAAACAATTATTTACCTTCAGCGTTGGGATAGATGACTGTGCTGCTTCCAAAGACTGCGGCAGCAAGGAAACTATATCGCACATACTCCTTGCCATTGTCCTCACGAACGCCGCTTCTATTTGCTGTCCTCACCTTAACACACGCACAAGAAGCCCGTTAGTCAGTGACGAGTTCCTTGCCCTAGGGAAGCTTTATATTGTATATGTAAGCCAGGGCTTGAGCGCATGTGCATGCGGGATGGGGATCCGTCGGTTGCTCCATCTTGACAACTGGTCGCCATCTAAGTAGGCATTCTACTTGTAGTATTTAAGATGTCAGTCTAGGCGCTGCTAAAAATTACATGGTAATGTGGGTTAGAGAGACATTCTCAGTATTAAAGTGAGAGAGAAATAAAGGTAGAGGAAATACAGGGAGGTCAGTCAGGAAGAACTCCGCTTGGCTACCCTGCACTGGGGAAGGAAAAGCGAGCACGAAAGAATGAAAGAGGAGGAGTGAGTCTGTAACGACCCTAAAAGGTCACTGTCTAAAAGCACTGTGTGAAACCAGTATAGAATAGAACTCGCTGGAGCAAAAATTATGAAATAGGTTGTTCCTACCCCCGCAGGGCGCCCTCATAGAAGCTGCATCTACGGCCAACGCGAATGCAAGAAAAGATGGTTAAACCCTCCGTCATAGGTATCGGAATAATACGAAAGTAAAGCGTTGTCTTTGTGCAGTGCTTATTGCCGCAGTTTTTACAGCGAAAGCTGCTATGAGATCACAACAAGGGCCGTTTTCGGCGCCGTTGTTCCGCTGCCGCCGCCGATGTCCGTAACCACTATCGCTCGAAATATGAAAAAAAAAAAACACGAAATAAGAAAAAAGTTCCAGGATGGAACGGCGTTCGAACCTGGGCCCTCTGCGTGGGAGCCCAGTGTTCTACCTCGGAGTCATGCCGGTGCTTGAAACTGCTTTGCAAAAAGACCCCATACAGGCTTCATGTCTGGAAGGAACCACATACACATATGTAATGTAGCGTGGTAGAAAAGTAAAACATCAAGCAGACGTCACACAATGCTAATTGCGCAACGAGTGGGTTGTTGAATGCTTCCAATCCATTACAAAGGGCTCTGCCATGATTCCTCATCGCCATCAGCAACAGCATCAACAAAGTGCACATAATGCCTTAGAGGTGTTTAGCAGGTACCACGGTTCTCCGCAGAATGACGAAAAATTGCACAGTGGCTGCTTCCCTACTTCACAAATATTATGATGATTTATAGCGTAGTGGGTTCCACGCAAGTGCACTTTTATTGGTTTCCAAGGAAGCCCATAACGCTCCCATGATCGATTTTCTCAGGGTCTCAATAAAGTTAATTCCCTCCCTCTCTCTCTTTCTCACGTTAACGTATGTCATAAAGCGTGGTGGGAGAGTTAAATAACGACCGGGAGTCACACAATGCGAATTCCGTAACTGGTAGGTCGTTTAAAGATTCCAACCCATTACAAAGTACTCAGCCATAATTCTTCATCGTCATCAACCGTCGCATCAACCAAGTGCACATGATGCCTTACAGATGGTACCTCGCTTCTCCGCAGAATGACGAATAATGCCGTGGTGGGTGCTTCCCAACTTCACGAAAATTATTATTTGTGCCGTAGTGGGTACTTTGCTCGTGTACTTTTATTAGTAGCCACAAGAAAGTCTATAACGGGCTCTAGAAATGCCGCTCTTCCAGCTTTCGCTGTGACTGTGCTGCGCTTTCCGCGCAGGCCTGGCGTTTTATTAGTCGATGCTATCACACTCGAAGCGGCGGACAATCACTGTTGATGCATGTGGAAGCTGCACTGCCCCGACAACGAGCAGCCACACGCTTACACGACGCGAAAGGCAAAGATTATAACTCCGCCTCTTCGATGGCAGCGTGATCAGCGTTCCTTTGCTGGCATCGTGTTGCGCTAAGTGCGTCGTCACCGAATTGTTCCTTATCGGCGCTTATTGGTGTCACGACGCAGTGCTTCATTTCAACGCTCCCAGACGGTGGTACCGCCCCGCAAACCAAGATCACCGTGCGAAACAGAATATGTGAGAGATATAGGGCACGCTTGTGGAGTCTCCTCGCACATGTGCGTCGGTAGCGCAGTAGATAGAGCGTCGGACACCTATCGTCGCGGAAGGTCGTGGGTTTCATTTCCAGGTGATTCGCATCAATGAAACGTTTTCTTCTAGTTTTTCTTTGTCATCCGTTAGTGTTTACTTTACCAACGTCATATCCGTGGCCGAAATACATCAGTGAAGTCTTGCTGTACCCCGGCATGAAACACTTTCGTGTTAAAAAAGAGAGAAAAACGAAGAGGAGACAGTGAAAAAGTGACAAATGCTGAACGTGGAAAACAGGAGCAGTGAAAGGCGAAAGATGCGCCGCGATACAGAGGTGCCGGCAAACAGATTGAAGGTAATATTGTCAACTTTTAAATTTATATATTTTTCAGTCTTCCATTTCTTTCGTGAATGATATCGGCTTCAACGGAGCCGATTCATCTTTCAAGGAACAGAAAAAAAGTGACATGTACGTATCCCGGCAAAGCGGGAGATAGATAATCTACGCCTACAGACGGACCGCCGATCGGAACGTCTTTTGAGGAGGATATATATATAAAGCAACTGCGAACAAGATGTTCTTTTGTGCGAGCAAGCGCCATCAATACCGATGAGAATCCTGAAGGGGAGCGCCTGTGCATCCAACAGACCCGTTCAAGCGAAGCCGAACGCAAACGAAGCGAAGGACCACTTCTCTTTCGTAGCAAATAGAGAGGTCATTGCCCCTGCGCGCACCCCGCCGATTCTTTTCTCGTTATTTCTTTACGACGTGGTGCACAAGCGTTTCAAATTTTGAGACCATGACGTCTTCTTCAAATAGACTAGCTTATGGTTCATGTTATTCTACCAAGGGGATAACATATGCCTTAACTGAAACAGCCGGCCTATAGTATGCTGGAGAGCCGATGCGCTTGCCTTTGCTCGCGTTTTTATTCTCAACCTGGTTGTAATGAAACCCGGTATGAAGTTCTTCCTCTACTGTGCTATCATTTGTGTCAGCCAAGCAACCGATTGTTCAAACGCGCCTTATTGCTTTAGTGGCTCATATTGCTACCTAGCTCTTACTCATGCTAACCTTACTCAAGATAACAGATAACACAATGAGCGAAAGTAGTGCTATACGTGTGTGTGTGTGTGTGTGTGTGTTGTATGAACAACCTGCGTATTGTACCCAAATAACTCCGCGCTTAACTCACTGCTCCTTTCCTACCAGCTGTCTCGAGGAGGTGTAGGGGCAGTTACTTCAATATGTGCAAAGGTCTATACGTGCTCAGGACAGAATGATTTATCCTTTTTATTTGTTGTTCGGCAAACACAAACCAAAAAAACGTGGTTGTGATCGCAGACCCAGTGTTTTAACACGAAAGTGTTTTTGCCGGGGTCCACCTAGACTTCAGTGCCGTATTTCCATCACGCAAATGACGTCGAAAAATGCACACGATCAGATTGCAAAGAAAAAAAAGTTTCCGTCAGTGATAATTGAACCCACGACCTCTAGGTCTGCGACAACAGATGCCGGGAACGTTATCCACTGCGCCACGGTCACATACTCTGGAAGCTTTACGAACGCGCCTTTTACATCTCACGCTTTCCTCTCACAGTGCTCGGTCAGCGTGGTGGTGTCACCGTCTGGGAGCGATAAAGTGAAGCAATGCATCATGACCGTAATCTCCGCGATTAACTCCTGCAACGCGCCGTTGCTACGCGTTCGTGCCATTCGGCGCGCAGGGGCGTAGCCAGAAATTTTTTTCGGGGGGGGGGGGGGGGGGGGTTCAACGATTCTTTATGTATCTTCGTTCGTGCGTTTGTATGTGTGCGTGTATATATAAGCAAGCAAAACTGAAAAATTGGCTACGCCGCTGTACGGGGCGCCCCTGTACGCGCCGTACAGGGGCGTAGCCAAGGGCGTAGCCCCCCTTGGCTACGCCCCTGTACGGTGCGTTTCCAATAGAAGTGAAATTTTGTAAACGCCTTAACACACCGCGAGGTGGCGATCCTAGCCCAAGCGTCGGCCTCGCTCATAGCATCCATCCACACCAAAAAGAGCTCTGCGAGGCGCGCGTTTCTTGCATGGCTGTAACGCCGCGTATCCCGCTTACGCTCGCCACGAAAAAAATCGCGGCCGTGCAACAGGGGCGACACCACGGGCGTTGAGTTTCCCTCTAGTACGGCCGTGGTGTTCAATAACTCTCTAACATGCCGCGGGATGGCGAAATTGCCCGAAGTCCTGCGTCCAATCAGCGACGTTCTCTGGCTGTCACACCGCTTCATCTGATTATGCGCTCACTGTTAACTACTACAGCTACCACAAGGGTAGGTTATTCATTAATCGTGGATGTTAGTCGTTGGGATGGATATGTGCCACCAGGCGTCAACGTGGGTGCATTCACGTTAAACGGTGCTACAGCTGCCAAACACCAACAGACATTGTGCAAGCTCTCTTATATCAATATACAGTAAACAATCAACTAGTTCTGCGAGCGGACGTTTCGCTTCCGTGTTATACCAGTTCCTATGACGGAGGGACCAACCATGTTTTACTCCGCTGTCTTGCAAGTGTAACTTTTCGCAGGCACGAGAGAAACCACGGAGGATAAAAAAAAAAAACTAGGAGGGAGCGTCACGTGACATTTTTGAAGCCCCGTCAAAAAACAATGAAACAGGGGCATACTGGGGAATTAGCAAGCCCACGTGATAGGCAAGCGGCGAGTTTTACGCGTAGAGTGTCTCTGAGACCCGTTAACCCATTCATTTTCTTCCACGGCGGCGTCGATGGCTGCGTCGAATCTTCTTTCCGTTCCTCCGTGTAGGAAAGGAGGCGAAACTGCGCTCGCTCGGGCGCCCTAATAAAGTCACGAAATCGGGCACAGCGCTCCCGCGCCCTCTGTCGTGAGAGTCCGCCAGCGGAGAAGGAAAAATGCGCGCGTCCCTCTCACCGCGCTCTCCGACGAAGCTCGTCGGTTCAAGGCCATTCGTCACCGATTCGGCGTTCGCGCCCGAATGGATGTGTTTTAACGCGACAGCGTTAACGAGCCCGTTTCGCAGAAATACCGGTGTCGGCGTCGGTGTCGGCGAGGCTAGCAATTGAGAAGGCGATGCGCACAGGGCCCGATTACGCTATCGCGTTCTACTCTCAAAGGCGAAGCTCAAGCGCACTCCAAGTTTTTGCGGTAAATTAACGAGAAAAATGGCGTCACATACAGGAAAATTACCAGCGTGATATATTTTGTACAACGTGAAATCTATAATTTTTGATAACGTCAACTCAATGAGTTAGGTATAATTTATTTCAACGAATGATGGGACTTACCCTATATGCCATCAATTCAGATTTAGGTTGTTGCGGCGGCCGCATTTAGATGGAGGCGAAATGCTAAAGGCCCGGGTGCTTACATTTAGGTGCACGTTACAAAACCCCAGGTGGTTGAAATTTCACATTGTCTTTTTTTTTTTTTTTAGAACAGCAGACAAGTATCTGGGACAGCGCGCGGAAAGATTGAGGGCACGGCGTCCCGAAACAACACTAGCCGTTTCGGTTTGTCAAGGAGAACTTCGCCACCAAGTTCTCCATAATAGCGCCGCCTGTCTATGTCACTGTCCGAGAAGTGCTTCTCGCAAACGTAGTCACGAGGCGTCAGCTGTCGGTCATTTCTTGGTATGGCGCGAGCCCACGCTTCCAACCTCACTGGGTCTCTAGGAACTTTGAAGGTAATTACCTTCTCCTTGCAGGACGCGTACCCACTGCTGCAGTTCGGCACGACACATTTCCGCCCCATCCTAAAGTAGCACTGGTCGAAATCTGCAAAGCACTCTCCTTTTTCGCGGCGTGAAAAGCGCGCGCAAACATCGAGGAGTCGGCTCCGCCGGCGCAACGCGCGGAAGCCATTGAGAGCGCTAAAGAGAAAAAAAAAAAAAAAAAAACAGCAAATCGCCAAGGGAACTTTCCCTCCCAAGGCCACCTACGCATGCGCGCGCAGAACATGCGAGCAAGGAGCGAGGGGCGTGTGCATGCGGCGGCAGACGTCGTCTGCTCATGGGCCGCTACTAGCAGTTCGTTTCAAGCGCTGTACGGCCTATAATTCCGGCAATATCGATTAGTAACTGCAGCTAAAGTATCTGTCATATCTACCTATTGATGTTACAGACAGAAATCTTAGAAATTTTATAATGTATGAGGCGCTATCACGATTTTTATGCGTCGCGCCCATAGAAGAGCATGTAAAAGATGGCAACAGGCCGAAAGCGTCATCTGTCGTGCTTCGGCGTAACCGCACTCCGCCGTGACGCTATCGCGCCGCCCTCGCGCGCTGCCGCGGCCGAGAGATTCTCCTCTTCAAATACTTCTTTCTCCATGCCCCGTCAAAAAACAATGAAACAGGGGCATGCTGGGGAATTAGCAAGCCCACGTGATAGGCAAGCGGCGAGTTTTACGCGTAGAGTGTCTCTGAGACCCGTTAACCCATTCATTTTCTTCCACGGCGGCGTCGATGGCTGCGTCGAATCTTCTTTCCGTTCCTCCGTGGAGGAATCATGCGACGCAATATATACGTTCTCGCTCCCACAGCTTGCATTATTTCGCGAGTGCGTCCGTGGCGCATTGGACGCTCTTTCACTTGTGGTCATCTCTATTTGCCACAACCAGCCACAACGTTCTCGTTCGAATCATCGAGCAGGCAACACGCGCCCCGGAATGCATATACCATGAGGTGTTGTGTGTTGAGGTGCACGAGCGTCGCACGTGCACGTTTGACACCACTAGGAGGGAAAAAAAGCTATTCGTTACGCGCGTTGATCCCGTGCGAGCGTGTGAAGCATCTTATTTAAAAGTGAGGACACAAAAGCCCTTTCTAATCGGCAGAATTAATAAGTACGAGAAGCAGCGTATAGGGAACGAGCGACCGAAATCAATGCACATTGACCTCGACGCACCAAGCTCACCGCGGCAGACGGCCGACGCTTGTTAACGTGCTTCTGCCCGGTAACAACTAGAACCTACCGAGAACCAAACAAGGCTCACTTCCCAGCAGGCAACGCACTGAATGCCAAGAGAGAAAGGAGAAACGATGAGGGAGCGGTTTCAGAGGAGGTTGGCTTGTGGAAGCTAGGCGCGCTCCCTCCTAACTTTTTTTTCTTTCCTCCATAAGAGAAACGAACTCCCGAACCAAAGCGACGCGACTTCCACGTTGCGGCCAGTATATACGCTCCAATTCCCCTAGCGCACATGTAACGTGACAATATAAACTGGTCTTCTATTATTGGGCGCAGAAAACAACGCCGGGAAACGAGGCAGGGGGGTTGGCGATCATGCGCTATCCCTGACAACTTTCTTTTTCTCTTCTGTCTCTTATTTTTTAAGGTTTAGTGTATACGCATAAGATCGAATCCCGCGCGGAATTCTCAGAAATTCTCCGGTCGTTTCGTCTGCTTCGCTTCGCCCTGCCGTTTCTGTTTGACAGCGTTCAACGCGGAAATTCAATTTCCAAAGTGGTGCTGGACAGCGTCTTCGCGTGGTCTGAAGGGCCGGCCGTCCGTTCGGGAGTGCCTAGCTGCTTCAGCGAGGCGCCGACTGTACACGCAAGAGAAGAAGAAGAATGCAGAAGAAGAGAGGAAGAAAGCACCCCAGTCCCTGCCCGAGGAGCAAACCATTTTATTCGCTCGCTGCGGAAGCAGCAGCAGTCAGGCCGCCAGCCCGTTTATTTTGAAGCTGTGAATGCGAGTGAAACAAGAGGCGTAATTCGAAACGGCAGTGGTTCGCACAAAGCCTCGCTGCGTTGTACCATCCGTCACCCCCCCTCGGTGTCTACTACTATGGAACAGAACCATGAGAACGGAACCACGAGAAATATTGAAAAGAGGTAGGGATACAAGCAAGGCGCCGTATAGTTGCGAGTATTTGCCATTCGGGAACCAGAGCTGGAGTTAGGAGACAAAGCAAAGCACGAAACACGCGCGCACGTTCTATGAGTGACCTCAGCCAGTGTCGCTGCCATCTTTTGTCCTCGAGTTCATCGCTCTACGCACGGCTTAGAAATTTGCCAGTGTTAACGCAGGGATCAATTTCCTTTTTCCTGTCGACGCAAACAAAACAGAGCGATATAAGTAAAGGTATTGATTAACGACATACACAGTCTATAGTTCTCAAGCATTAAAGGTAGATTGGAGTGGTTATGTTTTCGTGACCGGTATTCGCGCATTCCTTGAAGTTGCGGCTCACACAAGCACAAGGCATGAAGACCAAAAATGAGAGAGAGAGAGAGAAAGAGAGGCGCACAAAATCACGAAGACATTCTGCCGCCCTCACTTTTCCTGTAATGTGATTCTGTCAGGTGAGCTCTAGTTAAGGGGTATAGACTTATTCGGTGGGAGAGTGAAGTATTGACGATTACCTCTTTGCAAGAGTGTGTGCTGCTGGACGCGACCAGGCCCATCGAGCTCTGCTGACATTTATGAACTAAGCGGGTCTGGCCATTCCCTTTTTTTTTACTTTTTTCGTGTTTCTGCGTATTTTTGTCCGAGTCTTCATTATTTCTTTTTTTACCTTTTTTCCCCTTTTTTTTCTCCTGTCTTTTGTTCCTCTACCTATTCCCTCCTCCCAAAGAAGGAGAAGGTAGGCACTGTGCACCTTCAGGTAGCAGTTCCCCATTCCCTTATCCCCAGCGCAGGGTAGCAAACCGGACTTTCGTCTGGTTAACCTCCCTGCCTTTCCTCTTCTCGCTTTCTCTCTCTCTCTCAGGTAGCAGTTGTCAGCCTGCTCTCCCCTTATTTCCTCTTTGTCCTTGCGTATTTGGGTACGTTAAAGAAATCAATCAATCAATCAATCAGTCAATCAATCATTTATTTAACGTGCCCAGGAACAACCGTAAGGTCTTTGTGCAGGCGCACGCAAAAAAAACAATAAAAATAAACAATACAATACAGACAGTCTTCAGAAATAACAAGAGCAAAAACACGTACACAAAGAGAAATGAACACAAAAGGGGAGGTGTAAAATAAGACAACACGAGAAATATTGACGGGGAATAAAAAATTTGATTGCATATATACAACTATGCGGAAAGACTGAGAAGGGAAGACTTTGTACATTGTGCCATACTATGTCAAAACAGTGCAAAGCTCGGATAAAAACAATGATTGCGGACTATCAAAAACGTGAAGATCAAGATAATTAACATTAAAGAGACTTTGTATTCTGCGAACGGTACAGTGTTGGAAGAAGCAGGCGGGTACATGAAACGGTCTGTTCTCTCTGGTTAACTTACACGGAATTCGAAAATTAACACAATTGAGAAGTACAGGGCAGGATATCATACCGTGGACTAGCTTGTAAAGAAATAAGAGATCAGAACGATTTCGTCGGCAGTGAAGTGATGGCAGTGATAATAATTCAGCAGTATTTGAACGAGATCCAGAGTCATTTTTAGCAAAGCGATGGTTATATATGCTGAGGAATTTTTTCTGGACTCGTTCAATGGTGTTCCCGCTGGATTGAGCAATGCCATTCCATATCACGGACGCATACTCAAGTTGTGGAAGACATATTGCCGTGTAGAATTTGTCGAGGGCCATGGGAGACCTGAATTCTCGAGATATTCTACAAACACATCCGAGAGAACGAAGGCCCCGCATAGCAGCACGCTTAACGTGAGCAGAAAAGTTTAACGCGCTGTCAACAACAACACCAAGATCACTGATCTCATAAACCTTGCATAAGGACACAGAATTGACAGAGTATTGAAATGACACGCTAGATGTTTTGCGAGTGATAGACATGAATTTTGTCTTCGAAGTATTCAGGGAAAGTTATTACCGTTGCACCATTCGGAAAAAGAGCGCAAGTCTGACTGTAGCAAGCGACAGTCGTTAAGTGAATGAATTTCCTTAAAAATCTTGATGTCATCGGCATACAAGAGAAAAGAAGAATTACGAATGGCAAAAGAAACATCATTACGTAAATTAAAAATAGGAGTGGGCCTAATACCAACCCTTGAGGGACCCCACTAGTCACTTTATCAAAGAAGACGTTCGGCCATTTACGGCTACATAACAATATCTATTGAGCAGATAGCTCTGCAGGAGATTCACAACCGACAAGTCAACATCAAAGTGAGCAAGTTTAACCATAATCAGTGTGTGGCTGACTACGTCAAAAGCCTTGCTCAGGTCACAGTAAATTACGTCAACCTGTCCTCTCTGAGAAATAGGTGTGGAGATCTGCGTCATGAAACTAGCAAGATTTGTGGTAGTTGAACGGCCAGCGAGAAAACCATGTTGATTAGGAGTCAATGAGTTTTTCACACTAAAAGACAATATGTTGTGAAGAGCCAGTTCGAAGATCTTTGATGTGGCACATAGTAGAGAAATCGGGCGATAATTAGAAGCATCTGTTTTAGAGCCCGACTTAAATACTGCAAAAACACGAGCAGTTTTCCACATGCTAGGAAATGTGGAAGTGCCCAGGCAGTTATTAAATATCGTAGTCAGTACTGGGACAAATATACTACCATAAGCTTTTAGTATGGCGGAGGGGATGCCATCTGCGCCACATGATAGGGATGGTTTTAAGCGTTTAATGCATTCGCAGATAAGATTTTCATCCAGCGGCAAAGCACTGGATGAGCTAACTGCCTTGGGCTGTTGTCTGATATCAGTGCTAGAGTCTGAGGCCTTATAAACGAATGAGAAATGCGTTGCAAAACAGTCAGCGACGGCATGCACTTCTACCCCATTTGAGTCCAGTGACTCTCCGCTTTTGCTAGACCGTTTACGCACATACTTCCAAAACTCAGCCGGCCTGTCAGAGGCGCTTTTTTCTAAGAATTCAATATACGAACTATGATCCCGTTTATATAGGCGTTTAGAGAGAGTTCGAAAGAAGCTGAATTCTTCCTTCCACTCACTGGATGGAGAACATTTAGATTTCCTGTGTGCGTGATCTTTATGCTTCAGTGCACTGATAAGTTCAGATGAGAACCAGTGGGGATATTTACGTAGTTTAGGCGTATATTGGGGAATAAAATTACGCATGCCGCTCAGTACGAGCTCCGTAAACTTATCAACATGGTCATCAACATTTGGTTTGTCAGTAACCTGTGACCACTCAACGGTGGACATGTGATGATAGACGCCCGTGTAATCACCTCGCTTGAACGCAAATCTCGGAGATTTGTTTACGTAACCGCTGAAGCTCGTTGTTTCGGCTGATGCGGATAATCTTACGTTAAGTGGTGGGTGGAATTTGTCGGGACGTACAAGAGAGATGTTGGAGCGGGAAACTTCAAGGGGTTGATCGTTTGACACACGCAGGTCTAAGACGTTGCCACTGGAAATGACGACTGAATTATGTTGCAGTAGGGAATTAAACGCCAGAAAGTCCAAGAGCAGGCTACACTTTTTCTCTGTGAAATGATTCTAATG
This sequence comes from Rhipicephalus sanguineus, assembly GCF_013339695.2. Classification (NCBI taxonomy): domain Eukaryota; kingdom Metazoa; phylum Arthropoda; class Arachnida; order Ixodida; family Ixodidae; genus Rhipicephalus; species Rhipicephalus sanguineus. The sequence goes on along the minus strand of NC_051178.1, from coordinate 168,152,111 downwards.
AGAAAAGGTAAGCGCGCTCCAGTCAATTCCAGGTGCGTTGAAATCCCCAAGAACAATAATTCTGCGCCCACTATGAGAAGATACCACAAGCTCAATGGAAGACATGCCATCATGAAACGAGGCAGGGGACATGCTGGGCGGTAAATAGAAACACCCAATAAACAATTTTTCACTGCGCGCAAGGTTGGTTTCTAGCCAAATGGATTCTTCGATAGTTTCTAGGTCTTTCCGTCTAACGGATTTCAGTGAATTGTCAATGGCAGTCAGCACGCCACCGCCTTTCTGTTTGGCTTCACTGAAATCTCGGTCACTATATAATAATAATAATAATAATAATAATAATAATAATAATAATAATAATAATAATAATAATAATAATAATAATAATAATAATAATAATAATAATAATAATAATAATAATAATAATAATAATAACAATAATAATAATAATAATAACAAAAAGAACAACGGCAGAGTTGCCTCAGTTCCTTCGAGTTTTGTCTGAGCGGCTGCTGGTTGTACTCCTTCGGTTGGTATTGTTGTCTTAAGGACCGTAGCCAAAACACTCTTATTACCAGATTATGATGCTCAGCATTGTAGCATAGGATTATGCTTAAATAGTTGAATACATTGAAAATATCCTACAGGTTTCACCCACTATTTGAACATCAACAGTGTCATGTACACAGAAGTGCGGCTTTGTTGCCAGGCACTAATTTCTAACAGAGGAGCACCCTTTACAGAATAAAGATATTATTGCAGGAAGAAGCACAAGTCGTGATAAGCCGCTGCTCCCATTGCGAGTGCTGCGTCAACATAGATGTGTTTGCGTTGTGGGCTCAGAGTCATAGCTGCGGAGGCACCAGCAGCCCAGAATGGCCCGGCACAGCCTCATGTCAGTTGTATATGCGTCACACATGTTGATAGTTTTTCTTAGGGGATGCGGTGGCGCACGCAGTCCTTGTATTTCTTGTCAAGAAAGATTTTTCGCCACTCCCGTATACATTCTCCATCGCCAACGAAAAGGGAAATAAATCAACCGAGATTCAACAGTAGTTCCACCACTAGTAGCGTTCGCTTGCATAATTACTTACAAAATAACACTTATCAACCAGCAAGGGTGGCTTTAATAGGTAATTCTAGGTGTACCTAATTCTCTGCTTTACCGATCATGACTTCATCTTTTAGACGAAGTGTAGATGGAAGTCGAAGGTATAATGTTGGATTAATGCTGGACGTACAATGAGTGTGGCACATTCCATTCAGGTGTGGCGCACTGACGTGCAAGCATGCGGAACGTTTTTGCAGCGTATGTCCTTGATACCGCCGTTGACGACTGAAGGTATTCTGAACGCGCTGAATGGGCAGCTTGAACGCCACGTTCGTTGCCGATAATACTACTGTTAACTGACAGCGAATGAAGAATTACTTGGAGCCCTTCTTTGCAAATGACGTGTATGGCCTCAGCAATGGATCAGAATCAGTACAATAATCTTGAAAACGGCCACATACACTACAATTCTACATTAGTTACACCACCTTCTCGCATCATTTGCCTTTATTTATTTCCCGGTTTATGACTAATGTCAAAACTCAATTCTCTGCCAGAATACACGTCTATCGAGCCCTCTGATCTCTACTTCCTTCCCCACAACAATTATTCTGTGCAGATCGACTCTCTACGCAGACTAGAAGCAGAAGCGGCTGTTAGACGTTCGATAAGGTAGGCCAGGGCTCCATCAACTCAAGAGCGAGCCAATGGGTGTTCCATCCTGTGTAGTGGAACATTCCCCGCTTATTATTTCATGGCTTAATATCCCTCGGTCTACTAGGTAAGAAATTCTAAGGCCATGTTCACACAGTGGAATGCTGCATTTACTACGGATGGAACACTCCTGTCGACGAAATTCAGCGTCGTTCGCAGTGGTTGCCCACTGCCCCCCAGGAATGCGATACTGCAAGTTCCATTTGCAGCGTAAGCACTAACTCACAAGCTCGCGCAGTATATCTCGCATACTCCCGCGTCACCTAAACTGCTCAGCTAGCTCCACTCGCATGAAAGCTATTTGTTACTTTTTCACTGTCTTTGTGCATTATTCATTTTGATGGAAAACTTATTATTGATCAACGGTGAAAAAATCCGGTGCAGCGGTGGCCGCAATCGGCATGGAAAGACCCGGCACAAAAAGAGTTATTATGGCGAATACTGACCTCGCCAAATTAGCTTCCGCATCGCTCTATGCAACGGATTCTTCAGTGCGAATGCGTCATAAGAACTTGTAGTGAGTACAAACCTATCAGACAGTATACAGACACAGGCACTGGCTCAGGGACAATAATTTGTGTTTAAGAAAATAGCTTCAAAATGACAACCGCTACTACATTTCTACATATGGTATGGGAGTGCCAAAGCAATCGCAGTTTATTGACCAAACTTATTCCTACATTAGTCGAGCAGGAGGCGACCTTGTCCAGCTCTGACCCAGCACAGTAACAAACCCTGGTCGCCCGAGACCATACGGCGGCGAGAGTCAATGGCCTGCCGGACTAGGAGGTGCCACCACTAGCGAGTGAACTTGCTAGAAATAAATGTTTTATTCCCTCTCTTTACTTGAGTACGCGTATGCGCCACAGGACACACTACTCGGGAAAAAAAGCGTATTATAATGGCACTGACGTTTCGGTCCCAAGAGCAGCACTAGCTCTCCTGCTGCTTTTCTGCAGACCTGAATTGTGTGCAACAAAGAGAGACACCTTACTACGGCAGGGCATGTCTATGCTATTGTTTTGCTTTCTTGTCTTCTACATAGCAAAGCTGTGTACTTAGTGCAGCATGCCTTGTCCTGCTCTTTAAATTTCCGCATCTACCAATACGCCTCCCTTTTTTCAAAACTCAGTGCGCCTGTCTTGCATGTTCTTTCGTAAGCTCCTTGGTCCTTGTCAGTCATGGTTACCAGGCGGTTCTCGTTTGCGCGTTAGGGCTTGTTAGTGTGTCACGTCGTCGACACACAGGCATTACCCTACCGTAAGATTGGTGAGAACGCCAGATTACGCTCGAAGCCATTCTTTTCATGGTGTCTCGGTTGAAATGCCTGCTCCCCTACTTTCCACAACAACCCCACCCAGATCCCGTCCTGTCAGCCGCGCAGAGGCACCTTCTTTCTCTCCATTTTTCCACGGAATCAGGTCAGGTAGGCAAGACGCAAGGGAGACTCGCTTTCAGGAGATGCGGTTCGAGAGGTGCGCACCGGCACCAACGTCAGACACTTTAGCGCCTTTCTGAGGCCATGCTTTTTTTTTTACTAGCAGCCCTTCCTTGTTACGACGAAGAGAAACTCTAGTAGTTACGGCTGTCTATTGCAGACGCTCTCTAAAGGCGAACCCGAAGGTGCGTTTGTCAAAGCTCGGAGAGAAAGCGAGATCTCCTGAGGTAACTTTCTTTGTCAAGGAGTTTTTCACTTCGACAGCGGTCTTCTCTTTTGTGCAGACGCTCTCTAAAGGCGAACCCGAAGGTGCGTTTGTCAAAGCTTGGAAAGAAAGCGAGATCTCCTGAGGTAACTTTCTTTGTCAAGGAGTTTTTCACTTCGACAGCGATCTTCTTTTTTGTGCAGACGCTCTCTAAAGGCGAACCCGAAGGTGCGTTTGTCAAAGCTTGGAGAGAAAGCGAGATCTCCTGAGGTAACTTTCTTTGTCAAGGAGTTTTTCACTTCGACAGCGGTCTTGTTTTTTGTAAGCTTCGGACGCTTCAATTATCGGCATCTCTCTTTCTCTTTCTTCTTCTTCTATGTTTTTTAGTTGCTGAAGAGCTTTTGCGCACCCACTTCACAATGCTCCTATTGCTGCTTCATATGTGAGAAAAAAGCACTTATTTATATTCTTTATTCGTCATAAGAGTGAAAGAAAGCTCCTTCGTACTTCGACATCACTAGTGCATGGCTTAAAAAATACTTTGGGTAGCATAAAAATGGAAGAACGAACGGGAACTTATCATAATAGTCGACAAGTGCTCGCGACAAATTTGATGGCGGTGTGTCGCTAAATCAAGGAAGCGAACCTGAGAAATATTGTAGGGATGAAGAGATTGCCTAGAGAGGCACCTTTCTAGAACTTCGCTCAGGCAAATGACGAGTCGACCCCGAGAAACGAACAGACCCGCTGTTGCGAGAACGGTGCGCACACGGTGAAAAGCCTTCCTTCCATGTGTTAAGGAGACTTTTTTTTTCGAGCTCTCCCACAGCGTGGCCGTACTCGGACGCATGAAGTATCTCACCGAGTGCTTCGTACCACTATTCGAGATTGATGCCGCGGTCGTCGCTCTGACGAGAGCATGTTCCACCTATTACATTTTATTTTACTTTCCCGAGCGTCAACAGGCTACGTGGGGACGTTCAGCGCTGTCACAGCAATAAAGATAGTAGTCAAGGCGCAACTTCAGGCATGACTGCCTTGCGGCATACCTAATGGACGGCCTAAGGCATGCCTAAAGCACGTTTGCACGCGCGAACAATTTTTTTACGCTCGGAAAAGCGTAAGACGCGCCTTTCTAGCCTCCCACTACGCTTTACAGGGATAGTAATGACGACGAAACTGCCGTATTATTAGCGGGACAGAAAAATGAGCGTCTGTTCACACTCAGAATTGTCAAGTGGCATAATATAATGCCCGCGGCATATAGAGCTTAGAAGTATGCTTGCTACGAGAGTGTAACAAGACAAATCCGATTAGTAGTTAAAATATAATAGTTGGTAAATTATAACTCGTAGTATACGTCATGAAACCAGTGCGCTGCACTGGTGTGCGCTGCTTTCTAACTTTATGTCCAATCGTTATGCATTGAAAAGCTACCAGGATACTTTTGACTTTTCTGGGCCCGAATTATGACACATCATACTCTGCCTTTGGATAATTGCTTCGTCAAACCACTACAATTTTCTGCGTGAGTCCAATTTTGTGCATGCGTCGTGGTATCACTGATGTTCCTGTAGTCTCCTTTTCTGATTTTTTATATTTTATATTCACTTTTTCTCACTCCCTACTACAGTGCAGCTACCCGGATATTGCGAACTCGTTAGCCTCCCTGCATTTTCCTTGGCATATTTCTTTCACGTTCGGTTTTCCTTCCTACATCTGCTTAAAAAACAACAAGCTAGCCAGTCCTTTATCACAACGTCCACGCTGCTGCGAGTACACTAGGAAAAAAGTATAAAGTACGAAGCAGAACAAATCAAGAAAAAACGCCAGGCCTGCGCTGAAATCGCAGCACAATCACAGCGAAAGCTGGAAGAGCGGCGTTTCTAGAGCCCGTTGTAAGCTCTCTTGGGGCTACAATAGAAGTACACTAGAATGGTACCCACTACGCCATAAATCAGAATTTTCGTGAAGTTGGGAAGCACCTACTGAGACATTATTCGTCATTCTGCGGAGAAACGAGGCACCAGCTACACGTCTGTAAGGCATTATGTGTACTTTGTTGACGCGACGACTGATGACGATGAAGAATTATGGCTCAACCCTTTGTAATGGGGTGGAAGCTTTAAACGGCCCACCAGTTATGCAATTTGCATTGGGTGACGCCCGGTCGCTATTTCCCTCTCCCGTCATGCTGTATAACATACGTTGTCGTGAAAGAGAGACGGGGGGGGGGGGGAAGACCTTTACTGAGACCCCGAGGAAATGGATCATGCGCTAATGGGCTTCCTTGGCAACCAATACAAGTGTACTTGCGAGGAACCCACTACGCTATAAATCATTGTAGTTTTTGAGAAGTAGGGCAGCAGGCACTGTGCCATTTTTCGTCATTCTACGGAGAGCCGTGGTACCTGCTAAACATATGTAAGGCATTATGCGCACTTTGTTGATGCTGTGCCTGATGACGACGAAGAATTATGGCAGAGCCCTTTGTAATGGGTTGGAAGCATTCAACAACCTACTCGTTGCGCAATTCGCATTGTGTGACGTCTGGTTACAGAATTCTCGTTGTGCGACGCTTGGTGCTTATTTTACTCTTCTACCACGCTATATTGCATATGCTAATGTTGTTCCTTCCCGACATGAAGCCTGTATAGGACCTTTTTGCAAAGCAGTTTCAAGCACCGGCATGGCTCAGAGGTTGAATGCTGGGCTCCCACGCAGAGGGCCCAGGTTCGAACCTCGTTCCATCCTGGAATTTTTTTCTTATTTAGTTTTTTTTTCTTATTTCGAGCGATACTGATTACGGACACCGGCGGCGGACAACTACGGCGCCAAAAACGGCCGGTGAAATGATCTCATAACAGCTTTCGCTGTAAAAAATCACAGCATATCCACGTCGTGAATGATGATGAGTGGGGCGAAGCGAACTCGCGCTGCAGCACGGCGATGGCATTGGCGCGAGCGTGGTCCTTGTTGATGGAAGATATTGTGACTAGATTGTTGGAGAACCGCAATCTGTCGCACACACCGCAACTATGGCCGAAACTGTCATCAAGGAAGTCCCGCTGGAAGCGCGCGTCGACGCCTTCGGGCACAGCCCGCCTGATGCGTTTTGCAGCCACTTCACGTGCTCGCACAGCCTCGGGTTCTGCCTGCCGGTACGCGCGCTTTCTCGCCGCTTCACGGTCCTTCACATTTTGAAGATCCGATTCGCGCCGCAGCCGTGCAGCTTCGGCCTCACGGGCTCGAACGGCGGTGTCTTCGCGCCGCAGCCGTGCAGCTTGTCGAGCAGCTTCGGCCTCGCGGGTTCTAACGGCGGGGTCTTCGCGCCGCAGCCGTGCATCTTGTCGAGCAGCTTCGGCCTCGCGGGCTCGAACGGCGGGGTCTTCTCGCCGCAGCCGTGCAGCTTGTCCAGCAGCTTCGGCCTCGCGGGCTCGAACGGCGGGGTCTTCTCGCCGCAGCCGTGCAGCTTTTCCAGCAGCTTCGGCTTCGCGGGCTCGAACAGCGGATTCTGCTTCGCGGTGTCGATGTGCAGCTTCGGCCTCGCGGGCTCTCACCTCAGGATTCTGTCTGCGAGCGCGCGCTGCCGCCGCCTTCAGTGGCCTCCGTTCCGCAGCCTTGTCTTCCATCTGGCGACTCCGAGCTAAAGAGAAAGCGTGCCAAGAGGGAGCCTCATGGCGCGTTACTTCTGAAATGTTGTCTTCGGGTGTCGTTGAAAACACGAGACGTAGTAAAGAAGAAAGAACGCCACACAGGCGAACACGCACGAGAGTGTCACTCGTCAACGTCGTCTTCTTCTTCTACTGCATACCAGAACGCGCGCTTCTCACGAACTAGAGTTGGCTACTACAAATGAACCTACAAACGGAGCATGGACAGACCCACGGCATCAGGATCTTCGTCCCTAAAATGTCGCCCGCACCTTCCCACGGGGGGAACTCGAGTAAATGCGTCGCAGATTGGTGGGGGTATCGCGTGTATGTTGCGTAATTGGGTTTCGCAGAAGCGTCGCGCTGCCCGAGTGATGGATCCGCTGCTCGATGTTCACGAACGGTTGCTGCTTCTCGAGCACGACGTTCAGGATCCACAGTTCGTCGTTGCCGTTTCGCAGCTGCTTCTCGTTCCCAGAGTGAAGGATTCGCAGCCCGTCGTTGCCGTCTCGCAGCAGCTTCTCGTGCACGAAGTTCCGGGTCCGCAGGTCGCTTCAAACGCTTGCGTTCAGCGTCGAATGCCCGTCTCTTCGCAGCCTTGTCTTCTGCGTTGCTTGCTGTTGTTGACGCCGACGACGTTGAGGGTGGGGTAACGTTGCCTTCAACGAGAGGTGGGACACTGATTGAAGGTACTGTTGCTTCCATTGCATCTACTCGAGTCAAGCAAAGCGTCAAGTCAAGCGAAAGCCAAGTAAAAGCGCCCTTGACTGAATTCCGAACGCGCGCTCCGCCCTTATATACACACCGCCCGTGTTCGATCGAGAGGAGGGAGGGACGGAGAGGAGGGAGGGAGGGAAAGGAGAGGCCTGCTGCCGGCACGAGACGAGCCGAGCATGCGAGGGAGGGAGAGGAGAGGCTTGCTGACGGCACGAGACTAGCCGAGCATGCGCAGTGGGGGTGTGGACGGCGGCCGACGCCGCAGGTGCGACTAAGAAATGCTCCGCATTTAAAAATAGCATGCCATGTCACAAGTTCTGCCGTCCTTAGTGAAACCAATAGATGCATTTTCGAGCACAGCTTTATATAAACAAGCAACTAGATCGCGTTAGTTTTCGGCACCGAAGAATAAGCAAAATCTCAAAACACAACAATAAGGAGGCCTAGATAGGCAGACTAATGTCTTCATTCTATCCTAAAATTGACATACCAACCACCCAACCTCATTGTAGCTAAACAAAGGCGTCTTTTTTGTACTTGAGGACCTAGGGAACGCGGGCACGATTTCTGCCGCCAACATCAGTTGCTATTCATGTACCTAATTACAACTTTGCTCATATTTACTCTTAAGACCACAGCCCGTGACCACCACTGCGACGAAGAAACAATCAGTCATGTTCTGTGAGTGTCCAAAGCCTGGTGTAGAGAGACAATTACTTCACATTGTCCTCCATCAGTGTTTCACGGAAGAAACAGGACCAGTGTTTCTCGGAAGAAATAATTCTACACGTTCGACGGAACCTACAGCGTCTCATGAGAAGGCTGTGGAAGCGATACTCTGCTTGTTGCCATTCGCCAGCCTGTTTGAACGCCTCTAATTAGTAGGTCTTTCTTGATATTCTTTTATTTGCGGCCTCTGTCCGCTTTCAACTTCTGTTTCTCCACCATAGTGCAGGTTAGCAAGCAGGAGACTGGTTATACTGCTTAGCCTCTGCCTCTCTTTCTCTCTCATCTCTGAGCATTGCGGATAAAACTGTATAATTCTATATAATATTGTTGCTTGATTGCTTTCAGTGCCCCGTATATCTTGGCTCATCATACTTTTATAAATAAAGTAAGCAGTCTCAAATGTTCGCATGTACAGGAAAACGACTGCAGCATATAAAATGGACCTATAATGTGCTCTTCGAAGTACAGCGGACCTAATTAAAAACTGCCGCGACGGTGAACATGCACTGAAGTCCTTATACACTATAGCGGGAAAGAAAAACATAGCGCTTTCCCGATCTAGCTTCCCCGTATGGAGAAGAATGAAGGACAGCCTGCTGAAGGGGTTGTCATCAGCGCAAACGGATGGAAGCCGTGGTCCATCCTGTGTTACGTCAGGCATGGAAAGCTAGCCGTGGTCTACGATGTATGCATGTATGCAATCCAGACGCCACAATGCCGACGATTACGAGTCACCCGCGCAGCACGGACTTGTACACTGGTGTGTTTTTCTTTTCGGTTTTGTTGAGGCCTTGGTTTTGTCGGCTTGACTATCGCGGTGACTGCTATGCGTCTTCAAATTGACGACAGTGCGACCAGAGTTTCTCCGTCATCTTCAGCAGTGACACAAATAGCACTGCTATACAGCCTATACTAGGACACATGACAAGAAAGCTCCATTCCTTGCCGACTATAGAAGGGCAGGCCTGACCGAGACCGGGTTGCAGACACTGGCGGCGTCAGTAGAACCGAGAAAATAAAGAGAAGTCCAAGAGCGAGAAAAAAGAAACATTCCGCATGAAGCAAGCTGAAGCGTGTCGTTCAAGAGAAACAATTAATTACGAGAGCTGCTGTGCATCGACTTCACCGAGACGTAATTACGACAGTTGAATAAACATGCGCCGCATCGCCTACCAGCGGTGGACAAGTGGCCCCTGTCCACGAGAGGGTTTCCATATGCGGCCCCTGCTTCTTTTGTTGCTCGTGTCGTTGCCGCGAGAAGAAGATGGAACACCGCTGGACGGGTTTCGCCTCGTCATCGGTGTCTTCGTCGCTCGCTGCACCTGCGCACCGCATTGACGTTATTGGGAAGTATTTCATAATCGATGTACGGGAGGATAGACCGTAGGCTATATGCGCAGGACACCATCAGCACCACCACTTTCCTGATGGACTTCTCTTTCTTTCCATTGCTCGCTCCTACTCGCGTTACCCGAAATGTGCACCATTGAGAAGCATGTCTTTCCTGCGTAATAAGCCTGAAACTATTGAACATGTATTCATTGATTGCAATAATGCCATATTCTTTTGGGACATATTGCAGAGGACCTTAAAGATTGAATTACCTCTTAATCCGCATGGAATTCGCTTTTTGCCCTTTGAATGTTCTGTTCCGCATTTAGATGTCATTTTTTACTGGGTCTGCATCCGGTATGGCGCAGCATGTTAGCATATAGACACTGTGACATTGAAGTTCCACCTGTTCATGAGTGTTTCGTGGAAGTTGTTGTCAATGTGCAGAATGTGTATAAGATGACTGACTGTGATGAAGATGTGGTATCTTTGTTTGATGCATTAACGCACATGAAACGGGTATGTGGTGTGATTGTTAGACTATCTTGACCTGTAGTCAAGAAGCCAGTGAAGAAAAAAGAAGTGACCATGGCGCAGTGGTTAGAGCATCTGTCACCTATCGTCGCGAACCGAGAAGCCCTGGGTTCGACTGTTGTTTACGGAACCTTTGTCATCTAGTTCTTTCTTTGCCATCTGATCATGTACATTTCGCTGACGCATTACCGTGACGGATATGCGTCATGAAGGTCTTGGCGGACCACGGCGTAAAACACTTTGGTGTTAATATAGTGCGTCACGTGCCACTGCGATGTGATTACGGATCGCTGCATAGTAGGGGAATTCGAATTAAATTTGCGCACCTGGGGCTTTTCAACGTGCACCTCAATCGAAGTGCATGGGTTTTCTTGCATTTTCACCATATCCAAGTGCGTGCAAGGTGGCTGGCAATGTCATCTGCGTTCTCGAGATAGCTTTATCTTATCCGCTGATCCAACGCGGCGGCTATTGCGGAGATTTAAAAATTCACACGGTCCCTTATGCAGTCACCTAAGAAGACTCGAAGGCGAAAGCCCTCGTGTTCTTATTTTGCTTCTTAGTCGATTATATTGATCCTTGTGCGAGTACACATTCTCAACTAAAATACCAGCAAAACCTTATGGAATATAAAGGAAATCTACAAAAATAAATATTGGCCATGCCTCCTGCATCTCCTACCAGCGCCCTTCCAAGGAGCCAGTCGTCATTTTGCAAGTTGAAATAACCACACGTGTACAGTAAGCGCCTGACAAGTGCGTAATCATAACTGAACGCCTCTGTATCGATTCAAATGTTAACAAATTTGTGCAGCTACACTTCTCCGTTTTTATCCCTGGAGTGGCTCGCATTTCGTCTGCTTCGCACTCAGTCCAACACGTACGCCAGCGACATCGAGAGCCCTCGTTTTCCCTTCAATTTGCTCGAGCCGGGTGCATCAACCCGTGCGCCGAAGTGCGCAAGCGCCTCGGGGCACAGCAAACGTGGACTCTCCGGGAGGTCGGGCACAAGCACTTAGCGAGTGGTGCAGGACGGAGAAGCAGAGGCTTACATCTGTGGTTGAGTTGGAGGTTCGCCATATCGCCTAATTGCCAATCGGGAGAAGCACGCGAGCCGGTAATGCGTGTGCAGTTAGTAAGCTCACGGGTGTACGTCCACCCACCATGGTGGCCAGCGGCTCGCGCTCACTGTCGCCTGGGTGAACGGGTCTAGATCGCCTCCTGCGGTAACTATGAGAAGTACAACCTCCCCAACAAAGTCTATACATATCGTCCGATTTGTGTGGTCGGAAAAAAGGGGGAAGAAAGGGTACGCCTAACAAGAAAAGGATGCTGTGCACAGCGGCGTGCGTTAGACGGTTATTCAGGTCTCGCCGGTGCCCTGTTGCAAGACAGCAGTGCACGATTCTGTGCGCGCATAAGTGCTAGCTCGCCCGAGGTGCGCATAGAAGACGGCGCACGGCAGTGATCAGGAACACATTAGCTGCGGATTCTAAGTGGAGCGATATGCCCCGCTGCTCAAAGTCGCTGTCTCCACCCCTCGCTTTCTCCACCTATCTCTCGCGGTCTCCTGCAAGGCCGTGTGCTTCGCTCTTCGGAAACAACGCTATCAAGCGACAACTATTCCCGAGAAGGAAGGCCGTGGAGGAAACGTGGAGGTGGATGGCCATGCTGTAATGCGCCCCGCCCACGTAGTGGTAGCGACTGACAAACAATTGGGGAGGGGCGAAGCATGTAGGCATTGATTGTATGTGCAACGAGAACATGCATCACGTGGAGAAAAAGGATGAACTGCTGCTGTACGCGTGATCATGAACTCTTGTCACATTGTAATGTCTGCCTATTCGAAATGTGCTCAAAAACCCTGAGAACGAGTACAGAGAGAGGGAGAGAGAGAAAGACAGAAAGCATTTAGGGAAGAGTATTTCAGCTCCACTAACATGAAACCTCTGGAGGGGCGAAGCATGCAGTGTGCGCTGTTGTTTCCCACAGTAAAATCACTGCTAATGGGCAATGAGAGACAGAAAAAAGATTAGACACAGAGACCCGCAGTCCGCTTTTAGTTAACGTGCACGTTGCGAATATTTATTGTTCAACTGCGCTCAAGAAAAATATCGCTACGGCACTGCATTGCAGGTCAAGACCCCCTGCTATATATACGGGGTCGCCGATGAACGGTTGTGCCGCGCGAGCAGTCAGTTTTTTCAATCAATAAACTAGCTAGCAGCCGCTGCCTGCGTCGGCGTTGTCTCTCGCGGACGAGGGCGCGTTCTCGTTCCTTGCAAGCTGGTAGCATTCATCGCAGAAAAAGCGTTTCCATAGTCGTCGTGCACCGTTCGCTTTCTGTCGCCACACGGTGAGCGCTCAGGCAGTGGACGCCGTCTCTTTGCGCTCAAGCAAATGGACCGTCACGACAGCAGACGACGATGCACGCCGACACGCCGAGATCGTAAGCTGCTTCGCCCCTAAAAGATTATGTCGGCGACACTTCAGCAGCGAAGAGGTTTTATTATGATAACAACTATATGGACGCTCTCGGCGGGTTTTTACCACCACCGTCGCCGTGATGTCCAGTATATATATGTATATATATATACATAAAAGCGACAAATAAAAAGAATTAGGAAGAAAAATGTTTCCAAGCGCGCGACCGGAGATTCGAACCTGAAATCTCTTGCTCCGCTGCGCTTTGCCTTAGACAATTACGCCATGCACTCTCCGTTCTCCAGGATACTTACGGCAGAATACAAAGGCACGCGGCGTTGGGTGAAACGCACAGCAAGCCATACGCGGCGAAATTAAAATTATGCAAGACGCGAGCCACGCTGCATGTTGCCCGCGCAGCGTTTTCGTCATTTTTTTTATATCCTCCTTGGTTTTCGTCGTATCACTGGCGACCCACGCTAGTTTTCGATTTTTGGATGTAGCACCACACCACTCGTGGCCAGTCAGACAGGGAAAAAGAAGAACGCCCCTTGTCTCGTGGTGGCGCGAGCTAGTGGGAACGCTTTATCTGTTGTAGGCTTATACCACAGGTGGGAAGAAACGAGACGGCTGAACCAGTATCACTGTATATATGTTACATTGTGACCAGAATCGACGCGAGCAGTAGAGTGTACTATAATATTTTAGTACACTCTACCAGCAGGCAACACGAGCCTTGGCTTCACGTGACACTGCCAAGCACCGTCCTTATTTTCTTCCCTTCAGGTCACGCGCTCTCCGGTTTTGTTCGCCGCCCAAATGGAGGGCGCTACAAGATCTTGGGAAAACGCGAGTGCAAGAATCCGAGAGTGGCTTGCGTTTTGCGCATGCGCCCTGGCGGCTCGCAAATTTCTCGGCTCCCCTAGCTCCTTGGGTCTCCAATTCTAAAACTCTAGTGTTTCTCCGGACTTGGGATGTGCGCCTCCGACTTGTAGTACATTGGCATACGCGGCGTGGTTGTCCGTGCTCCCGCGCTTATCTGTTGGGAGGGGGGGAGGGGTGTATGTCTTGTGCTTTCACCACAAAGTTTACCTTGAAGCCATAGATCACACGAAGCTCACTTTGCTTGCTGCAGCGGCCGCGTTGGCGAAAGGACTGAGCTGCTAGCTAGAAGAGCCAAAGTAGGGGATGTTTAAGTAAGAACTATGAGAACTGTTAGTTCGCGCTCGTCCTGTGTATACTTGAGCGTTCTTTTCGCGCGTCCTTCTTTGTGTTTGATGAGCGCGTTGCAAGTGTCGAGCTGTGAATGTTGCTAGCTCGCACGCGCCCTGCGTGTGTTCTTTTCTTGTGACATTTGTGCTTGAGCAGCGCGCAGAAAGCTTCTAGCTGCTTGCTGTTCTTCCTGTGACATTCCAATTTCTTGCTCTCACATTCCTTGCTTCGCGTTTGAAGCGAAACTGTGACTTTATTAAAGAGCCGGCCATCTCAAGATCTATAGGGATAGTGCAGATGGGGCTACGTATAAGCTAATTCGTTGTACGAACGTACATTTGGCTATACAGCACGCAGGTATGCTTGTCAAAGTCCGAAAGGTTGCGCATAAAAATTTGGTTTTTAATAAAAAAGACTATGAATAAGGCAGTGAAACAATACCCTTCGACACGAACGCGAACGCTGGAAAAGGTTCCCAGTCCGTGAGAATTAGAGGTCCATCATGTGATCGCGTATACTGTCAGCCGTAGCACGTTTAATTTAGCGGCTCACTTTTTATGAACGAAGTATGAACGACAACATGAATGGCATTTCTCTAGCGGTGACGCGTCCCAGAGTAGCACGGGGAATAATCAATATACCGAGTTTTAACAGCGCAGATTCTAAGGTCGGGCTTAACGTGGCTCCTGAATACGAAAACTATCATCATCATGAAGCGGACGCGTTCTCTTCGTCCTCTTCTTCGTATTCAGCTCCACTCCTAGAACACGTGCGCCGATTTGTCCGGCGAGCAATGCAATAACTCTGATGGGCGCGAGATTAAGTACACAGAGAGAAATAAAGAGAGAGAAATAGACAGAAAGAAAGAGAAAAAGATAGAAGGCGAGAGAACGAGTACAGAGAGAAAGAGAAGGAAGAAAGATCGAGAGAGAGAGAAAGAAAAGGGAAAAAGAGAGAGAAATACAGACAGAGAGAGAAAGACAGAAAGAAAGGAAACAAAGAGAAACAATATAAAGAGTAAGAGAACAAGTGCAGCGAGAGAGAGAGAAAGAGAGAAATAAAAAGAAATAAAACGAAAAAAAGAAGAGGGAAAAAGATACAAAGACACAGAAACAAATAAACAGAGGAAGAAAGAGATATGAAGAAACATACACATAAAGAGGTATAAAAAAGAGAGACAGCAAGCATTGCCATATATATAGTATAGTATAGCAAGGGATGGGAAAGGGAAGTGAGGGTGACGAGGAGGGCCCGCCACCATCTCCGCAGCTTCCTCACTGTTCGCCTCCCTATTGCGTAGCTACCCCAATGTTTTTCTTTATTCAACGTGAAATCTGGCTGTTTACCAACACACACGGTTTTTTATTGCTCTGTATTTGCAAGTTATCCTCGATTGCAAAAGGGGTTCAAAAGAGCTTAGAAGGGGCAGGCAGGTATAATTTCAGGCACTGAAAGTTGTACGGAAATACGTAAGCAATGCGGCTTTGCTAATCCAACGCTTGGTGAGTGCCTAATGCTGGGCGAACAGAAAACGCTTTCTTTTCGGGCACTATCACGAGTTTTTAATCAATGCGAGCTTCGCGCGTCTTAGTGGTTACTTTGTCCCTCTGTTTCTTCTCAAACTTCTTCCTTTTTTTTTATTCCAGACGAGTAACGCTTGATTTCTTCCTACCGCTGGGGCACTTGTCATCGACAGATGTCGTCGTTAAAAGCTTCCTGTTCCCCCTCGTACCCACCTCGCCGTCCGCTATACAATATTACGGCGGAAACGCGAGGACGCGTTGCGCGCCCGCGTCATATTTGCGAAGTTGTTTAAATTGAAAACCGTGTACGGTGGAAACAACCTTGGGGTTCTTTTCTTTTCCTTCTCTTCAGTTGCTCTGAAAAAAAAAAAACTAAAGGAAAAACATCCATTTCGAGGGGCTTCGCAGGTTCTTATGCTTGATGCGAAATATTTGCTGCTGGCGCTTCTTCGGTACTCGCTGCTAAGTCTTACCGTATTCACGTAGATAAACAAATGCGAATGCCGTGTTCACTTAGGTGCACGCGCTAACGCGATATTTAATGCGTAGCTCGCGAGCGGCGATGTTTTGCAAGTCCTGTGGGTCGTCGCTCCGAGTCACTCCGTCTGAATGGCTGCTTGAAATCCACGTTATTTTGAAGCACAATTCAGGGAGCGTTCTTTTGCATCTTTTGCTGCTTACTGTAACGTTCCTCGTCGTGCCTTGTACAATGTTTGCCAGCGCTCTTCCTTCCTGTTCAGCTGTCCCATTTTACACAAGAAGGAAGTATAGCATGGCTGGTTGGTCAAGTACGACATTTTCTAAAAAACACGCTAACATCAAATTACAAACGCCGTTGTAAACATAGTAAACTACAACGCAGGTTTACAGCAGGATGACGTTTCATGTAAAATGCCGTTCTCGTCTGTAGTTCTTTGGTATGTGATTTTAAGCCAGTGGATTTCTAGAACAGTTGAAAGAAGTTTTAAAAGAATCTTAGACGTGTTTGTTTTTCGTTTTTAGATGCGGAACATGTTATGGCGGAGTTGAAACCGGTGGTTTGCGGCGTGACCACCCTTGCTGCGCATGCGCAAACCCTCTCCACACACCTCTTCTCCACTCCCCCTCTCCACTTACCTCCCCTCCCCACTACCTTTCCCCCTGTCCACTCTCCTCTCCCATTTCCCTCTCTCTACTCTCCCGCTCCACTCCCCCCTCCCCTCCCCCTCACCACTCTCCCTCTGAAACGTTGGCTCGACATGCCGAAACGCTGCTTCGCATCGCCTCATGGTCCCCTTTAGCGGTAGATGATGTGATTTTCTTTGCCATCGAAAAAAAAAAGCATTTTCGCTCACTTTTATCCTCTTAGAATACCTGAAAGATATGCGAGATGTGCGAACCGATTCACTGACGCGGAAATCGCGAAAGTTCCGAATGATAATCTCCAGCGTTGTAGAAAAGACGTAAGCATCACACTTTGGAAAGATTGGATACTCTATACGACGCACATTCAAAGTTCTCACATACGCAAAGGTTTACCTAGATCCGAACGCGCGGGCCGCACATATTTATCGAGCGCTTTTCCAAAGTGCTCGCGGATATCGTAAGCTATAGATATTTTGTACAACAGAATAATCCACAAAATATGCCAGGTAAAGTACTCGGTATGTGAAAGGTGACACCTGATCGGTGTGGCTTTGAACTTGCACTTTGCTCGCTGTGAGTTCCTTAAGTAACAGCTATCATGTGTGTACTGTAAATCCTTGCAAACGAAGCGGATATCACTGTAAACCATTTTGTACCCTTAATCGCGACTTTAAGCAACCAAAACATCGTTGTTCCTAGCCAGAATTTGAAAAAAATGGTGGTGTAAGGTTGGTTTCTTCTCCAAATAGCTTTTTCGTGTGCGTAAGGGTTGTTTTACCTAAACCCCTTTTAAGAGCTAAGAGTTTTATGGGTTGTCAAAAAACGTCCGTGATCCATACCACAGGAGCGTCAGCTGATAACTGGAACCCGCTAACTATAAAAAAAACAGGGTTGATCCCTCCGTCATAGGAATAGGAATAACACGAAAGTAAAGCGTGCCCTTACAGAAGTAACTGAATGCTTACTGTACATTGATATAAGAGAGTTTGCACAATGTATATTGATACCTGGCAGCTAATGGCGCCGTTTAACGTGTATGCACCCACTTTGATGATTGGTGGTACATCTCCGTCCCGACGACTAACGTCGATGTTAATTGATTAAACAAACCCTTGTGGTAGCTGTAGTAGTTAACGGTGAAAGCGTAATCAGAGAACGAGGTGTGATAGCCAGAAGAGCGTTGCATATTGGACGCAGAACTTGGTCGCCATCCCGCGGCATGTTAAAATGTGATTGTACACCACGGCCGGACTAGAGGGAAACGGAAAGCGCGTCATGCCGCCCCGGTAGCCCGGCCGCGATTTTTCTCGGGGCGAGTGCGTGAGCATGGAACGCGGTGTTACAGCCAGGTGAGGCTGGCGCGCGTCGCAGAGCTATTTTTGGTTTGTATTAGCGTGATGCTGAGCGAGGCCGACGCTTTTACGACGCTTGGGCAAAGGTCGGCACCTCGCGGTGTGTTAAGGAATTGACAAAATTCAACTTCTATTGAAAACGCGCTGAATGGGACGGACGCGTAAACGCGTTGCATGTGCTAGTCGCGGAGGCCATAGCAATGACGAATTACTTTACCTTACCACTCCCAGAGGTGAACACCACCAAGCCGACCGGGAGAGTGGTAGATATAAAAAGCGCGTTCGTAAAGCCTCCAGAGTCTGTGACCGTGGCGCAGTGGATAGCGTGCCCGGCATCTGTTGTTGCGGACCGAGCGGTCGTGGGTTCGATGCCCGTTGACGGTACCTTTTTTTCTTTGCCATCTGATTGTGTATATTTTTTCGGCGTCATTTCCGTGACGGAAATACGTCATTGAAGTCTTGGTGGACCCCGGCATAAAACACTTTCGTGTTAAAAGCGCTGAATGATACGTAGGTCAAGAATAACTGACCTTTTTTAGAGGTATCTACCAGCCCACCAAAAATTTTCGCATAATTAATGAATGGTTGTTGTCTAATTATTCAGAACAGGAATATCCCCACCGGTACTGAACGCCGATACCAGGTGGTCGGCGTATGGTTGTGCAGCTCAAGTGCTCTGTCTACTTGATGTTTTAACATGCTATGGTTGTGTGTACGCTTGGTTGTGTATGTGCGGCATTCTATTACTTTATACAATTCCGCAACAAAAAAATTGGCACAGATAACAGAGAAGGCACACCCAGCTCCTAGGTTGTCCGCGTCGAGTCGAAAGAATAAAAATTAAGATCCCAGCAGGAACTGAACCCAAGCATTCTGCGTGGCAATCAGGTTTTCTACCACAGGGCCACGGCAGGTCTATAAACTGGTTTGGAAAAAAACACCCTATGCAGGTGCAATGTCGGTGCAAAGTCAGTTGTGGTTGTGGTGCTGGCTATCTAATTTTACAGGAAAGCAATAAACATTACATGTGCACACCTACGATACAGGGGTCATATCAGATTAACGTCTCTGGTTCCAGTGTTGGCTCCGCTTTTATAGCAGTTTAGTATGTGCTCTAACATGAATACGGGTGTTACGTGAGACAATAAGTTACTCTTGAAACACCAGTGTTGTCGACGTGCCTGGTAAGCCCACGATGTGCACACAGCTACTACACTTACAAAGACACGTCGAAACACCTCGTAACGCTTGGCTCAAAGCCATAGAATACAGCATAGAAGTACTCGCTGACTGTTTCGCATGAAACCGATTCCCACAACGCGTAGGATCTGCCGCATTTTTCTTTTCGGCGTTGGAAAGCGGATCTATAAAACTAACTTCACAAATGGGCGTTCATAAATGACCTTAAATGATTCCTGGTCGCATTGTGTAACAGATATAGCAATCTTCTGAATGGAAACCTTGCGTCAGGCAGCCGAGGAAAAAAATACACATTTTGGAGATGTGGCCTCACCAGGCAATATTCGAAACTGAACAGGTGTAATTCTCGAAGGTATTGCGCACACGACTACCCACACAGTTGCTTTGAAAGGAGTTGATCGAGCTGTAGGGATGCCACCCTCTTATTCTTTTTCTTTTGTGTGCGTGTTCGTGTGTGCGTGCGTGTGTGTGTGTTGTGTGTGTGTGTGTGTGTGTGTGTGTGTGTGTGTGTGTGTGTGTGTGTGTGTGTGTGTGTGTGTGTGTGTGTGTGTGTGTGTGTGTGTGTGTGTGTGTGTGTGTGTGTGTGTGTGTGTGTGTGTGTGTGTGTGTGTGTGTGTGTGTGTGTGTGTGTGTGTGTGTGTGTGTGTGTGTGTGTGTGTGCACGAGTTCATCGCGGCCCGGGACCCTATTAATGGGAGCCCCATTGCTCAATACCAATACAGAAATATCGATGGGCCATTTCAATTACAGCTCAAGCTGAGGATTATGAAGACGCGTGACGTCAAGTTCGCGTCCTATTACTACGCAAGAAACAAGCGCTGCACTTGTTGCACAACTGATTGCGCTTTCTTGCGAGTCGTGAATTATTTCACTCTGATTGTTGTGACCCCCTTGCGCAATGCGTTCGTTTCTTCTCGTTATGGCGTTATTAACAACTCGTTCCCAGCGGCGATAAGGTTAAAAACCCTACGTATCGCCTTAACTTAAGTGTTCGCTAGGGCATGGCCCACTGTAAGCCTATAAGATTAGAGATTTCTTGGCAGCCAAGCAAAACCCCGAAGCAAAGTAAAAACGAAACGTTCCGGTATCCTTGCTTGCGTACTTACTGGACTTGGGCCCGCAAAAAAAATCAAAAAAAAGGAAAGCCGGGCTGTGGGGCAAATTGCGCTCCGTACATGAATAATTTAGGCCGCTCTTTCAAAGATCCGTCTGGTGGTGGTATTAGCAGGGCGCTTTAAACGGGAGCTTGAAAGCTGGTTACACGCTATAAAAGGTTTGCATGAAAACCGTAACTGACCGCTAAAAGGTGTACCGTCTCCTGTTAAATAAAGTTATCATTGGGTAACGAAAAGTGCGAGTAAAAAATGTAATAATGGCGGCCGAGACCACTAGTGTTTCTGAAATTAAGTTACCTCGACTGCAAAACAATCTCAAGGAACATGAGTTTCTCTATGCGTTTTTATTACTTTTGCAAGCAAGGAGCGGCGGCGCAACGATTAAGAAAGCTTCTGACAATAATGCTCGTTCCTCGCAAGAATCCCGTTACAAAAAAGTCACAGTTGCGCCGAAACGGCGAAGCATGGAATGCGATACCAACAAATTGGAATGTAACGCGAAGAACGGAAAGCAGCTCGAAATTTCGAGCGCGTCGCTCAAGCGCAAAGCACGCACGAAAAGAACTCGCACAGAAGGAGCGCGAACTATTAAGTGTCACAGCTCGACACTTAAAGAGCCTTGCTCAAACACAAAGAAGGACGCACGAAACGAACGCACAGGTATACACAGTATGAGCGCGAACAACTGTCACAGTCGTTACCTCTTTCTGTTTGAACAGCGCAATCCTTTCGCAAACATGGCAGCCGCAACGAGCGAAGTGACTTCCGTACGCTCTGTCACTTCAGCGCAGACATTGCGGTGAAAGCACAAGACATACAAACCACCCCCCTCATGAGATAAGCGCGCGCGCAGGCGATCACGCGCTGTAGGGTAAAGTGTACCTGGCGTGGGAGGAGGCGCGCACATATCACAAAGAGCGGGGGTAGGCGCGATTACTTTCACAGAGCGCCCTGTATATATATATATATATATATATATATATATATATATATATATATATATATATAGTGGCAGCAATTGTATGGACCCTCTCGGCTGGTTATTGCCGTTGCCGTGGCCCGTCGCCGTCATGTTCCTTATATATATATGGGACATGACAGCGACGGGCCACGGTAAAAGCAAAATAACCAGCCGAGAGGGTCCATACAATTGCTGTCGCAATAAAAGACAAAATTACAGGATCAGCCAGTCAGAAAGTTAACTTACACTTTGGGGCATACAGGGTGCCTCTTCTTATTTGAAAATAATATTCTTGGCTTTTACGTTCCGGAAGCACTCTATGATTGAAAGGCACACTGTTTCAGGTGCACCTATGCATTTCTATTGCCATCGTATCTTTCATGTTGACATTCATTCAATTATAATACGGGAGCCAAAAAAATCACAGTTTCACTGCAAGGGCGAAGCAATGAGTGCGATAGCAACAAATTGTAATGTTATATAAAGCAAGACTGGCAGCTAACTCTTTTGGACTCAGTCTCGCGTAACTCTAGAAAACACTGTTGTAAGAGTATACGGACGCTCCAGGGAGATGCGGATTTCGCAGACTCCTCACGTTGAGTGCGCAGCACGCAGAAGCGTATAACAATTTTCCGCAGCTGGCTTGAACCAATCAAAACTAGATGGCGCCCCCGCACCGTGGCCTGTTTCCCTACCGTGGGCTTTGGCAGCGCTGCGCATTGTGTCTCCATCCGCGTCTCGTCGTCTGCTTGGCGTCGCCATAACGTCTGCGCGCACGCGTGTAAACGCGAGCATACGGCAGCGCCGGAAAAGTGGACGTGGCGGCGCATGTGGATGTAGTTTCCTTCCGCCTCGAATTTATCACGTCGTCGGCCTGCGCTGTGTGGCCCGTAAGTTCGAAACTACGCCTTTATTTTTTTTTATATTTGCGACTTGAAGCTTCGAGAGCAATGTATTCGACGGTATTTTGCAATGTTTCCAATATTTATTCTCATATTCTCGGGGAAAAGGCTTAGCAGGCATGACACAATAAACACAACTGATCTCAATAATAAAGCATACCTGACGCTTTTTCTCCCGCTTGAGCGGACTCAAAGCGATAGACGATTTCACTGGGGCTCTTCGATTTTCGGACTTCTGGCAGTTCTCTGGCAGCCAGAGATAGCCAGAGGGTCAGCCAGCTAGTTCCGGTCGGGACAGGAAGTAGCGTCTTGGTCACGTGTGTGGGAAGCCCGAGACAACCCGAAGCTGCCCCAAGATTACAAAATCGAACGCTGGGACAGCCAGCGTAAACGTAAACAAACGCTGCCGCCGTGGCAGCAAACGAAACTTTGCGCCGCGTGCGCGTTGGTTTTTCTGCATTGCCCGCTTGAAAATATGTGGCTAGGTTCGCTGAAGAGCTGAAGCGATATTCTCGAGCATACGGATTTGGGATACGATCACGTACGTTCGCAAAATCGTGCGCAACTCGCACCGTCCGCGAACAAAACAGCCAGCTGGCGCACGGCGCCACGAAAGCGATGCAAGGTGAGCTACCGCGCCGCTAACGGCTTAACCAGCTCACGTCTGCTTAGTACGTGTAACAGTCGCTGCACAACACGACGCGAAAATCTCGCGAAAGTGATCGTGTCCCCAAAAGAGCTCGAGGATCTATCGCGTACTACGTCGCACGTGCACACGCGTTGACCAGCTTGCGTTTTGTCATAACTTGAGACATGCGGCGGTATGGGTGCCACGAGTGCGCGTTATATCTAAAATAAACTTCTGTGTGACGCGTCTTCGACTCGTTTTGGCAGATGTTGCCTGAGCCTCTTTTCCAGTCCTAAGTGGCACTCCAAAAATCTCATGTACTAGCTCAGCTTTTATTTGAGCTACTGGGTGATAACCGCGTACATACTGCATGGAATTATTACTAAGAAGTGGAAAAAGACAAAGCCGACGATGAAATAAGCAACAAAAGGATGTATACATTTCTGAATTCATCTTCGTTTTTTCACATCGACGCGTCGTAGCATAACATAATACCATATACCTCATATACTGGCCCGTAGATCAAAGTACGCTCGCACGCCGTTCGCGACCAACGAGGATCACACAAAAAACAATGTCGCGATCGCATTTATTCGATCAGTGCATTTTATCAACATCGAAGACCTAGTTGAAATAGTTAAGTTCTGACGGGGTTCACGCACGCAAACATACGACGGAGCGAAATAGCTAGTTCGATCACAATCGTCTCAGCTAAATGCACATAAAGCACACATGACACCCACAATCGAATACTACTACGAAAAAATAAACTCGAAAGGGGTCTCCATGCGTTCGTACGAACGTGTACATAACTTTTGGGACATTTGCACGACGCAGTTAGAATGGATAGAAGGCGACAGTTCGCCGCGTTGTTCACGGAAGGAAACTTCACGGGACACATAAGAAAAGCAATAAACATTAGCTCCAAATGCTCGCCGCCACTCGTAATCGCGCAATCTCGCACGGCGGAACGGCGCCGAGCGGCCCGAGCGTAAGGACAAGCAAAGGTGTAGTCCGCAAGCGCCCGCATTGCAATCCGTCGAGTCCTCACAAAGATGGCGGCGAGCGCGTATCGTCTCTTTTCGGCGTCTGCTAGCCCGAAAACCTTCCAGAGAGCTTCCACGACTAAATTGTCCTGGAAGGTTCTGGCGACCCTCGGGCTCCCCGCGGGTCGCCAGAACCGTCCAACCCGAGAAAAACGAACGCCAACCGGAAGTGCACCGCGGGGGGTTCGGAGCAACCCGAGAAAAACGAGCGCGCTCTGGCTGGCTCTGGCAGCCCGCGGGTAGCCAGAAGTGGAAAATCGAAGAGCCCCACTATTTAGTTATTGATGTGAGGACACTGGGCGAGTAGCAAGCGCGAGCTCGGATCGAAGCGGGTGGTCCCGTCTGCATTACCTCCTTGGGTAATACACGGATTTGCCTAATCTTCGTGCGTGCGGCTTCGAACGCACTTGTGGCGGTCTTTATTGCTCTGTCTTCGCGTTCGTTTCGAATAAAAGAATGGACCGTTGTGATCTTCATGACCAGATTTGAATTGGTGAGCCTAAAAAGGGTACGTGGTGAAGTGGAACTGCCGACTTTTGCTGAACTTCGTCTTGCGACTCTGTGGCTGGGGCAACTGGCTGTGAAAAGGTCAGTTCGATGACGTGATAAAACAAGGCTGCGCCCTAGCGCCGCTGCGAAAAATCGTCTATACGAGCCGTCCGCTAATGCCTACGTAGATTGCGCGCCCACCAGAGATGACAACCGCGCTCTTAGAATCAAAGATTACAGTTGCTGCTCGAACGACCCTCCCCCCCCCACGTCCTTTCATGCTCCTTCAAGAGGGGCGGGGCGTTTCCTCTCTGCATGAGCAGCATTCGACGGCAGGCGTCGCACGCGGGTTGATGTCATCGAATGCGTCCTCTGAGCGACGGAGATGAGCGGGCTCGTTTGATTTCTGCTTCGAACGCGTTTGTAACCCGCCCCTCCCCCCCCCCCCTCGCGCGCTTTCACCCGCGCGTAGAACACACGATGCGCGGCGGGACGTTATCGATGTGGACTTTATACAGAACGTGACGGCGAGGGCGGACCTGTCGAGTGTGTCCATATAATTGTTATCACAATAATAACTTCCTGGAATTGCACTATGTCCTCAACCACTACATGACGTTTTAGTGCTGCCCACGAGATCTCTGGTTAGCATCGCGCACGTGGTGGCTTCATTATTTTAAAACCATGTTCAACTGAATTTTAAGTGCCTATTCAAGCTTCTTAGTGAGACGGGCTTAGATGCTCGTCTCTAGAGCATGTGCTGTGATGTGAAGACTTTTGCATGGGATCATCGTACCTCCTTCTACCTCTGTCAATCCATTTTCCTTTTACCCTGATGAAGAGGGTAGGCTACAGACGTGCTCTCCAGGCCAACCTTGCCTGCTTTTTCTCCATTAACTATAAGCCTGTTCTTGTTGTTTCATGACTGGGCGAAATGAAAAAGTGCTTGAGTACTTGAAACAGAGCGCACGTTAAGAAACCCGATGCTATGAAAATGATGACGGATCTTTTCGCTAATATATGGCGTGATACCCAGGACAGTATAGCCATCTGATCCACAAAGTGGATAGCTATAGCCGTGGTTCTCATATGACAAGCGTGTTCAGTGGTTTCATTTTAATTACTTATACCCTTACAGGGCTCTTTATGTGTGATGGGATGAGCGGGCTATCAAGTGCACATGCATTCTGCGGAATTTTTTTATGCAGAGCAATGTTGCAGTTCAGTTATTATGAAAAATGATGTCTTGACAGAAATAAAAGCCAGCAAACTGAACATATACCAGTGAAAATAAACATTCCTACAATTTAGCGGTCGGAAAAGCGCTCATGAATTTCATAAATGCAAATGCTAATCCTATTTAAAGGCAGACCTATACGAAAACGGAGGGATTGTTTGAATTCCGTCTTGTCTGGTAGATGCATGTGTGACTACACCTGAACAAAACCGACAAACAAATGAACTTTTAGGTTGGAATTCCCCTTTTTTAGTCAAATCTGCAGTAATCATGACTCTGTTATATGGAAAGCATTTCAGGTATGCTGCTACCGGGAAACGTAGAAAGAGATGGTGGATGTATTTCTAGTCGGATCTTCTTTCTGAGCCTTCAATATTATAAAAAAAGTTGTGATATAATGCTTGACCTGATGAACAGAGATAGCAAATGGTGGTGGTCATATCACATCATTATAACCTGGACACATCATCTCGCACCGAAGCAAGCATTCTTCGATAGGCAAAATCACCTTTTCAGAGAATATTAATCAGACCATCTTAAGATTTTAATCACGTGAACGATAGTAACAAAAATGCGAGTAAGCCGAAGGCATGGCAGCATGAAAACTCCCCAGGCCCCGGTTTCTTCCAGTATGTTGAAGTACACGTGGACGAGAGATGAGACCGATACGTGAACATCCCTGTCTGTATCTTCATCTCTTCTTTCGCCCTCCTGTTTGCCTTATACTGTATGCATAGTTAGGGACGACCAACCACACTGACTAGAACAAACGTTTACATTGCTAAGAAATATCCTCGAGCATCCATAAAATTGCTATGACAGTAAAGTGAATCCTTAAACACTTGTGTCTAACTTGATCGCTCGCTATGTCAAGAACATACAATAATAACACTGGAAGCGTTTTACTGGAACAGATTGTGTCATGGCTCCGTCAAACTTTCCTCGCTACCTCATTGCCGCGCAGTTTCACAGTGCCATTCTATAATGCAGAACCTTCACGCACTCCTCTCTCATATGCATGCGCAAACACTCCACTCTACCCTCTTTTGATATTATTTACTTTAATTCTTCCTTGATCTGCACTGCACAAATATTGACGTTCTGACCGTCCGTTTAACGACTATCGCTTATTTTTTTTCTCGCGAACTGGCATAAAAAGCCTGAAACATAGGGAAAAAAATCGCTGACTTTTCATATTGCGTTTATCACGTTCATTGTTAGCCCACAGGTTAGCTGAAAGCAAAACTCAAGAAAAACCTCCCCTCCCCTCCAAGGCTTATATAAATTTCCAAACGTCAACAGGGGAACCGGTGAGATAAGCGTCCTCAACAACAAAATAGTAACAAGAAAGTAAAAAAAGCTAGCACACACAGTGCCGCATAACTACGCGAGCTCTTATCGAGACCCTAATTAGCAGTAGGCAACAGATCCGATTAAGTGCGGCTTATAGCGCCGCCTGCTTCACCCCAAACAGGCGCCTCAGATAACAGCAAGCACATAGAAACAAACAACAAAAAAAGGAAGGTTATCACCTGCCGACGGCTTACGGAAATGTTACTGTTTTTAACCAAAGCTTCTCGGAAAGAACAGTGGCGCTGCCGCGGAGCCACTCATGCGGCGCTGTCGCACCGCAAGACAAGTTGCCGGTCATCGTGCCCCACCGCCTAAATCCCCATCAATATCTAAGTCCGCCTGCTAATTCAGGCTGCGTTAGCGGGAATCGCGGCGAAATGAAAAGGTCCGGTCTCTGCCGGAGCCATAAATAAGCGAAGCGCGCAAGCCGTGCATATATAGGCTGGAGCCAGCGTGAATGCGCGTACCTCATCAGAGCTCTCTGTTTGTGTTGCGGTCGTCTCGACGGATAAGCGTGGCCCCCGGTATTCTCTGCTGCGCTCGGCGCGGTCTTTTTTTTTGCGCGGCGGTGATTTCGCTCTATGCTCTTGCCAGAGAGAGAGAGAGAGATAGAGCCACGAGTGTTTGCGTTTTCAGGCGATAGATGATCTCAATAATCCTGGGCCTTTGCGAAACTGTACAAAACACGGGGCCTCACTCATTACTGCAAAATGTAGAAATAATCGATCATCAAAACACCTAATTTCTGTTTCTTTTTTTTTTAGAATTTATCACTCTCTTTTTGTATAGAAGTTTCCGAAAAGCAGAAACCTTTCAAATTTTCGTTGTTTCTTTTCCAGTTACAACGAAACCCGCAGAGCTTTACATAAAGCACACAGTCAGTAGTTTTCCTCTGCATAGCCCAGAGGGCGGGATGCATAGATAAGCCTCAAATTGGCAAGCAATGTTTGTATGCTAGTCCATAATGATAATCAGATTGGCGTTATGAAAGAAAAAAAAACTGTAGGGGGAAAGCAAAAAAAAAAAACCTAGACTACCACAATGAGCCATACAGCATAACATACGAACATACATATAAAAGTCTACATACAGAGCACTTCTGTGGAATCATTGGCTTGCCTAAAGGTCACTGCAATTTCAAACCCATCTACCGACATACAACTGCTCCGAAAGCAAGTACGGGGTTTTCACACTTTTAAAACGCATTTTTAATTGTGAACATTTGAATAACTTAGTGGTGTTGAGTCGAACGGGTACCTGAACATCTTATACTGTGCACGGTAGGTGTCTCTCAAATCATTGGCATAGCCAGGGGAGGGGAGCGTTGGGGGGCGGGGGGGGGGGTTCCCTGAACTTTTTCAATTTTGCATGTGTATATACACTCACACACATACAAGTACACGCAGTACTTGTATGTACACGTGTACATACAAGTACACGCATATACAAAGGTTGGTTGAACCTGCTCCCCCGCCGCCACACACACACACACGTACTCCGAAAAAAATTTCTGGCTACGCCTCTGTCTTAAATATTTTATGTGGGTATAGACGCCTGCTTCTTCTCTCCGCGTTTCTTTCCACCTTTATTTCCTCTTCCCCTTAGCGTTGGTTAGCAAACCAGATGTATCTCTCTCTCTTCAAGGGAGTTAACTTCATCTTGCTGAGCAGTCAAAGCGCATTCATAGCATTCATATAATACGCAGGTAACATTAAGCTGGTCAGACGTTCCGGCCGCGTCTGCCAAATTTATGTATGAACGACGCAACATATCAAGTTTTTTTCTAGCAGGACATGGGGAAGATATCTTGCGTATTTGTTGAACAAGCACTGCTCTCTGTAACAACAATACATCAAGTAAGCGCACCACCTCGCTGGCTTCGAGGTAGGAACAACAGAAGTATGTATCCAGATATTTGAAGACATTTTTTCTTAGTGTTAAATTGTTTCACATTAGATGTTCTCACTTTCATTACCACCGGCTACTCCCCCTTTAAAGATAACTTTTGGTACAATGAAAATCTAGAGATCGGAAATAGGACGATACAGTTAGATCAAACAAGCATTAGCTCTGTTCCGCACAAGAGTTAAGGAAGGCAGGGAAGAGAGCAAACGGGCGCTTATGCACTGAAAAAGTTGTATAAAGAAGTGTAAATACAGAAAAATAGCTTAACAGACACATTGGCAATTGTTTGAAGACAAGGGTTTGGTAGGATTTTTGATTGCTAACTCTTGAATACGCAAACTTCGCCTACTATCACAGTTAATGAAAAATAGTTATTCATAACATTAGGGTTGTTCATTGACATCCGTTCTACATGTTTTCAATTCTGCCTCCTAAGAGGCAACTCCACGTTCTTCAATTAGTTATTGCTTCTGTTGCCACTTAATGTTTGCCTAAGAACATGTTAAAGAAATTACTTGGACCATGGCCTGAGATGCATCTTCAGAAAAAGGCGAACATCTTCCTGACAGATTTTTTAGTGGAGACCGGACTGGATAAGCGCCTGTGATAGACAGCCAGGGATTGATTTATATGAAAGGTGTTAGTGCATATACTGATAGTAGAAAAGGAAGGTGTGCGGGTGAACAGTTTATGACAGTGTGAACTGCTGCAAGCAAACTGTGTCTTGGTATGATATTTGAAGTGATTTCAGTGTGCGGATTGTTTATGTTTGGGTACCGTTTAGTATTATTCTTTTTTTTTTCGCTGCATAACTTCGTGATATGGAGTAGCCGAGGCAATATGGACCTCAACCTCTCCACAGCAAAACAGTTAGAACAGAACAGAACAGAACAGAACAGAACATGTTTTGTCTAGCCATCAGATAAATACTCGTGCCCGTGCCCAGATATCTTCCGCAGTTTAAATCGAAAAACCTGGGCAGCAAGGGAAAATAATGCCGTACATTTCATCAGTGGCGAGGGAGTGGTCGCAAAAAAAAAGGCGGGAAAAAGTTTCATCATCACTACAAAGCTTAAGTGACGAACGGACCTGCTCAACTACATCGTTTCTAATACTGTGCGGAGGTCCGGTTTGAGTATATATGCCTTGTAAGTGAGAAGTGCACAAATCTCCGCATCCTTCTGGTCATCATCGGCAGTGCGTGTTTTATATAAAGTGCGTAGTCTTCATTATTGTCACGTTTTGCCCGTTACCGTTCAATAAAGCTTATATAAAATCCGCAAAAGTTAAACGATTGAATATTGGATGACTCTCTCAGTGTGTGTATGAATTTTATAGCTGTTTGTCTGGTAGAAATATATTATCAATCACATTTTTTAACACGAACGAATGAAGTAAATACTTATACATATACGGTGCATGACGGCGGCGACGGCGACGGCAAAATCCAGCCGAGACTGTCCATATAATTGCTATCGCAATAAAAAATGTACAGTCTAAAATATTATCGAACTGGCCGAGTGGTAGCGAGCTCTTCTTTTATCACCTGCTCGTCATCTTTATTCTAACAGTTGACTTAACCAAAGTGCATTTCTAATCAAAATACTGTTGCTGCAATTACTATGGTGCGAGTGACATTAGCCTCGAGAATATTAGCAGCTACATCATTTCTTAGGCTCCGATAATCACATTTAAATACGGCTAGCCAACTGCCCTCAGTGGTCTTACCTTAAGCAACAAAAGACTTATGACAGTCCGTCGCTCATTGGTGATAATGCCACAATGAAATGCGTCATAACGCTTCGTACTCCATGTTACGCGCAAGGAGCTTTGTTTTCTGGCGCTAAGTATGTCACAACCCTTCCACTCGTCTACTTTTTTCATACAACAAAAATATTTCATTGCAGCTTAAGAATCTGACGTTTCCGACTGACTGAGTCTAGTTATAAATAAGGAGACCGCTAAACGACACAACTTAAAGATGTTTTCCCTTTTCTATGTCCGTTCTCATATACTGAACATTCTGATAACGTAGTTTTGCGCTGCTAAAACAAAAGGCTTTTGCAATATACTCGACACGGGTGACAATATAAAGAAACAAGAACATATCGATGAAGAACACTAGAAAGCACCAGGGCGAAAAAAAAGAAGAAAAGTTGAGAGGAGTAAGAAACAGTACATACTCTTCTAATATCCCCTGCCACCTGGCCGGTATAGACGAAAAACCGCTTCCAACTATGAGACTTCATTTTTAGCTTTTCTTCAAGGTTCTGCCTTAAAAACAAAGATACGAAAATTGAGACAAAAATATTCATAGGTAAAAACAGTTTATCGTTCGGCGTGTAGCCAAGCAAAGTTAAAAAGTACGTCTCGCCCGGCAAATGGTTCGGTCGACATCCTACGCTTTTAGCGCCAGAATACCAATAACAGTACTAATTAAAACGAAACAAAAAGCGAAACGGAAAAACGCTAAGCGCTATTTTGGCACTTGTGGCTCCGCGAAGAGTGGAATCCATCTAACAAGTTCCTAATACACCGAGCAATAAGGAGCTTGCACAAGCACGCTAGGTTCACATGTGTGAAAGTGAGGATTGTTTTCTTTTTTTATTTTCTGATCATGTCCACAGGATTTCTTTCGGTTCTTTCGCGTACACTTAGTTTTTAAATCTTCGAGAGCTTATAGTACATTGGGTCGCCGTTCTTCAGAATCGGCGCTGCCCCTGCTAAATCCAGATAGAGATGGCCTTTGTATATAGCAGAATTTGCTGATGCAAATAAATTTTATAAGGAAAATAACAAGTGCGAAGCCCTGGATTTTCAAAAGAGATGAGATGAAGAAACCGTACAAGTCTCGTCTTAATGTTCAACTTGAATAGATTTCGAAGGAGGGCTGGAGTTACAAACGTATAAACTACAGGATCGAAGAATTCTCTTCTTTCTTTCTTGTCGCGTTTTTCTTCGCAGATATTTGCTCAAGCTTTTTGCTTTCTTATTTTTCCTGGAATCTGAAAGAAAATCTTCCTGCGTACTTCCTGTGCAAATCTTAGGAAGTGCATCTGGAAAAGAAACTCATGAAATTTATTATTTAGAATAGGCGGACACAAAACGTGGTATAAAACGTAGTGATTTAGTGTGTTGGGACCTTTTTAAAAAGGCTTTTGAAACAAATGATATATACTAACAGATGGCAGCGTGGGAGGCCATATTCAGCAAATGTTTCATGTGCAGACGCCGTGAAGGGAATTCGCGCACACGCTAAGCCACCGACAAAAAATAGCCTTGATCTGGCGTATTACTTCTCGGCCTATTGAAAGGACGAAGTGTACACTGACAGTACTTAATACTTCTGATGTTATTGCTTGTGAACTGTCCTCGATATGTGACGGAAAGCTATAACAGTATTTTCTCCGAAACTGGTATTCGGCAGTTAGATATAAGGGAGTTCGTTAAGCAACATTGGGATGGAGCAGTCAGAACCATTGCCGCAATATTAAAACATAAACATGTCGGTAAAGCAACGCTAGCTTTGACTCAAATGTTCTGAAAGACATCATTTGTAAGAGAAGCCGGGAAAAACGCTACAGAAAGTATGCGCTGTCTATCGCTATGTATGCGGAATTACATAGCTTGAAATGCCGAATGAACCTTGTCAGCAGCAGCCGCGTTCGGAACTCACAAACCTTGTGTAACAGACTGTAGTAGCTTTCACAACGAAAATTACGTTCAACGAAGTTCCCCGATTTGCACATGTACGACGCACTAAACACATGTTTTTGAAGCCGGTGCTGCACGTGTAGTCGTAAAACTATGTCTTCTATGTTTGATGGAAACAATGCCAGAAATATGGCGCGAACGTTACTTGCGTTGCATTACCCTTTCGTGCACGGATAATCTCAGAAAACACCCTGTATGGCTCTATTCTTGAAAGACGAAAGCACATAAAAACCGAGCAAGAAAGCGTCCGATAGCGCGAGCAACACAGCAACGCCGTAGAGGAAAATGGGAGTCATGCTGCGCACTTTGGCCGCTTGTCAGAAAACAGACCTTGTTAAACGAAGTAGTTTAACGTATCTGTCGATCATGCGCGTCTGCAACAAATGGATTCTAGCAACGTAAACAATATTTGAAAATGGAATTGAATTTGCACAGGCAAGTCGCATTAAAGGCTTACTTTACTGACTGCTTGCACATAAAACTTTTCTTTTTATTACGTAAAAAATTTTGTTACACTTTCAAGCTTCAATTAAGCCTTAAAATTTTGTGCCCGCGAGGTTGAACCTAGATCATGCGGATGGCCCAAGGAACAAAAGAGAGCAGAGTGGGTCAAGGAACAAACGCGTGTTAAGGACATGTTAGTCGAAATTACGAAGAAGAAATGGGCAAGGGCATGACATGTAGCGAGAAGGTAAGATAACCGCTGGTCAATAAGAGTAACAAACGGGTTTCTAAGAGACGGCAAGCGCACCAGGGGAGGCAGAGTGTAAGGTGGGCGGATGCGATTAATAAGTTTGCGGGGATAACGTGTCAGCAGGAAGCACAAGATCGCGTTGATTGGCGGAATATGGGAGAGACCTTTGCTCTGCAGTGGGCGGCGTCAAGCTGATTATAGTGATAATCAACCGCTTCACCGTCATCGTTAGCGTTGTAAGAGAAAATAAGGAAATAACAACGCAAGCGCACTACACGTTACAAGTTCTCTATTTGTGTCAAATTTATAAGAAGTATACATTAGGTTCCTGTTTACTTCACTTTTATAAAGAAAGAATTTCCTTGTGAACCTCAGGCACGTTTGGCCGTTTCTTTCTACGTATCTGTCTATCTATCTAGCCGCCTACGTCTGGCCGCTCTCCTGATCGTCTCCATATCTTGTAATATACCGAAATTGGCATAGCAGGGGTCAGTGTATGACGAACACGATTGGCTGGTCAAGGCATGAGTAACGTAAAACGCTTGTTGCGTAAGTCATGGAACCCTTTAGATCACTCGTGTGTGGCACATATCCGCATATCACACTTCATGTTATGCGGGTATGTGGCGAAGGTAATTCACAGTCTCAATCAACACATTAACCGCGAACATACACAGTGAAACGCGAGGCAAGTGAGGGTGCTGAAGGCAAAGCTCCCCTGGAAGACGCTCGACTGCCATCAACTCGTCCACGTGGTTCGCCAGAAATAGGCAGTATCCTCTTCATTTCTTATGACGCTAGGCGATGGCCTCATGCTAACCGAGTATGACGTCCGATTGATTGAAAGTCGCTTTGTGCATGGCACGTGAAGAAGCCGCCGCTAAGTGGCCTGGCGGCATACTACAGCAATGCGGACGTCGACCGCTATAACGCATGGTGCCTCGACGCTGCGGACAACGTGTTATGTCATCCCGCAAGCGATAACATAACTGGCTATAAGAACGAGCAGGCCCTGACCAACGTGGCCAAGATGAACGCAAGCGACATGGGTGGCCTGCCGGCCTGAATTTCCCTGAGCATTGGCAAGCCTTACATGATCACGGCCAATATCGACGTAACCGACGGCCTGGTTAGTGGAGATATGGGCACCTTGTGGTACATCGACCGTGATGAACAAGGCAACCTCATGCGACTGTGGCTTGAATTTGCAACGTCCACGCTAGGCATTCTCGTCCGAGCCAGGACGACGCACATCACTACCGCACACCTCTCATTAGAATTGAAATGGGTGCCCGTGGTAATGCGAATCACCGCAACCATGATATACGGCACAAAAATATGTCGCGTAAAAGAACACAGTTTCCTCTTGCGCAAGAAAGCGCCATAACTCTTTATATGTCAGAAAGGGCCACATACGCCCAGGTAGTCTACGGATATGATAAGCGCCAACCACTGAAGTTGGTCTACGAAGCACTTTCCAGGGCTACAAGCCTCGATGGCCTATACCTCACAAACGCAAAAGGGACTTCAAGTTCCTACATGTCACCGGCTTTATTGACAGACAGTCTGTCGACGACATGACCCGGTTAGCAAACAGGTATCTAGCCATTGTCTTGGATCAGGCTATCAATTTCGTGCGATACCACAACCACGAGAATCACCTCACGCTCGCCGCTCTCTTTGTATAGTCTCTGCACGCGCATGTGCACGACCTCGAAAATGGCGCTCTGCTCACATACACTTGCGTGCTAGCACTTTCTGAAACCGCGCAACTTCAAAGTAGGCCGAATTCCACTTCACCGGCCGCCGAACACAGAACGCAGACAGAGAATCGGCGGAATCGGCGAGGTCTGCGTTGTGCACATCACTTACAATAACAAAGACATTCCGCTCGCTGCCACCTACCCGAGAACTCTAAAGAGCCCTTGCACACATGCACACGGGTTTCTGAAACATGCGTGCGTTCTCCATCATAACGGTCAAGTAGAAGCACCAAATATCAACATGGCTTTTTGGGCTAGTTGGTTATAAGCTTCAGAATGGGGCATAGCGATAACACACACGGACGAGGAAGAGACAACACGACAAGCGCTAACTTTCAACTGATTGTTTAATTTCGAAAGCAACAGTATAAATAGATCCGTACGCAAAAGTACCACTCATCACACATGAAAACCTGCAGCGTCAAGAAAGGCCAATTCATTAGCAGTCAGCGCCACCGACGGGCAGATGACACAGCTATCACCGGCCCTCGCAATCATGGCGGCTTCCACAATGTCTCTGGTAGTCTTATCGGCATTCCTATATACCACTGTGTACTCTTTAAACAACGCTTCACACCCACAATCATTACAATGCACAGACACGTGCCCGTCACAATAACGGCCCAACTTCTCCTTATGTTCCCATAGCCTATCATTCAGGCATCTCCCCGACTGCCCAAAGTAGACCTTGCCGCAAGAAAACAGGAACCAATAGACCACATTATTTACACATTGAACAAATAGATACTGACGTTTCTTCACACATTCTGCACGTCTCTTCGCTAATGGGTCCGTGGCCTTGCAAATGTTCATTAGTTTCTGTGGGGCAAAAAAAAAAGCACATCTACCTCAACATTCTGGTCAATTTTCTTTAGGGCGTGTGGCACGTTGTGAATATACGGCACGACAACCTTTTTCCTTCTCTGAGAACTGTCTACACAGGTACCAATCTGTCTATTTAACTTTTTTAGCCCACTTTCTGCTACTGAGATAAGTACATGACCGGGGTAACCTGCCATTAAAAGGCGCTCCTTCTGATTACCACAACTACTAGATATCTTATGGGGGCATGATTTTGCGAAGCGCGTTGTCAAAACAAAGATTGGCAATCGCTCGCTTCACCAGCTTAGAATGGGATGATTGATATGGAAGCAGTATCTTGTTGTCGCGAGGGTGATAATCCCAACACACATTTTGTTCAAACAGGAAAAACAGAAAAAAAGGTTAGACAGATTGGTACCTATGTAGACCGTTCTCATGAATGAAAAATGTTGTCGTGCCGTATATTCACAACGTGTCACACGCCCTAAAGAAAATTGGCCGGGCGGTCAAGGTAGATGTGCTTTTTTCTGCCCCACAGAAACTGATGAGCATATGCAAGGCCACGGACCCATTAGCCAAGAGACGTGCAGAATGTGTTAAGAAACATCAATATCCATTTGTTCCATGTGTAAATAATGTAGTGTATCGGTTCCCGTTTTCTTGCGGCAAGGTCTACTTTGGGCAGTCGGGGAGATGCCTGAATGATAGGCTAAGGAAACATAAGCAGAAGTTGGGCCGTTATCGTGATGGGCACGTGTCTGTGCATTGTCATGATTGTGGGTGTGAAGTGTTGTTTAAAGAGTGCACAGTGGTATATAGGAATGCCGATAAGACTACCAGAGACATTGTGGAAGCCACCATGATTGCGAGGGCCGGTGATAGCTGCGTCAGCTGCCCGTCGGTGGCGCTGACTGCTAATGAATTGGCCTTTCTTGACGCAACAGGTTTTCATGTGCGATGAGTCGTACTTTTGCGTACGGATCTATTTATACTGTTGCTTTCGAAATTAAACAATCAGTTGAAAGTTAGCGCTTGTCCTGTTGTCTCTTCCTCGACCGTGTGTGTTAGCGCTATGCGCCATTCTGAACCAAATATCAGCTTACCGCTTCTTGTTTCGTTAATACCCGTGTTGCTGTGGGTATCGTTACGCAACTGTAAACAACCTTTTATATAACGCATGTGCAACTCTGTAACATATATGTGTGCGTATTCATTTGCACTTGTTTTAGCGTTATTTCGTAACGTTTCGATGAATGTAAAAAATGACGCCAGAGTCACCTTCGCCGCCTGCTTCGCTAACAACAATTTCGATCTGTTTATTTTTTGTAAAATATGGAAGTACCCAGTTCTCCGAGCAAGTGCCGCTTATGAATTTCAGACAGAACCTCTTCCAGATTCGAGGTTGCGTAAATGCCAGATTGGCCACGCCAGACAAAACTTGCGTCGTTTTCAGTATTGCTCAATGTATATTCCAAATTACTTTTTACCTCCAAATGTACCTAACAAACGTTATAAACTGCTCTTTGTTCCCCGCTTAGCATTACTGAATTGCAGAGCTAGCCGTAATGATGTCTCACTGCGTCGCATTGCCTACAATTAATAACAAAAAGTAAAAGACTAAATTCCGTGCTAGTTCAAGAAGCAAGTTTAATGCCTCACATTCAGGTGGCTCAATACATATACAAGAGATTTCGAGTTTGAATCTAAACCTGAAAACGTTGCGAAAGGAGCAACTGTGCTCAGCTCTCTAAGAGATCGTACGGATGAGTACTCTGTAGTTAACTTCACAGTTCCGCTATTCACGATATAGCGTTGCTCACATCTGAGCTCTTCCGTATCTCAAGCGGGATGCTTTAGTTGAAGCC
The DNA here is from genome assembly GCF_013339695.2 of Rhipicephalus sanguineus. Taxonomy (NCBI): domain Eukaryota; kingdom Metazoa; phylum Arthropoda; class Arachnida; order Ixodida; family Ixodidae; genus Rhipicephalus; species Rhipicephalus sanguineus. Next base: position 168,114,409 of record NC_051178.1, on the reverse strand, counting down.
AAACTCCTTGCACAAACAAAGAAAAAAAAACTTCGTCAGATAAACCCCCTCAAAGGTCGTCGTCGTCGTTGTTGTTGCTAATTGTTATTGTTGTTAGATGCCATCCAGTCGCTGGCAACTCTTTGTGACCCCGTTAGTGTATGAGCGCCATTGAAATCTATTAATTGCTGGTTTTTCAAAGCTCATCGAGACGTTCTCCTGTGGTCTGACAAATATAATACCCAACAATCTTGTTTTTGCATGGGGTGCCTCACTTTTTTTGAGACTTTCTTTTTGGCTGTATGGAAGAAAGCTGCAAACAGGTACCACTAAAACCCACCAAACATTACCATACCAACGAGCTTTGAAAGAGAGCTCGAACCTCCATGATAGGCTACAGCCGTTCACGAAAGCTCATGACGTGGTCCCGACTCAAGGCGTTGTTGAATAAGGACGCCTCTTTCATGCAGCTATGTTAAAATTAACAAAATCTAGTTTTTAACACGAAAGTGTTTTATGCCGGGGCCCACCACGGCTCCACTGACGAAATTCTGTCACGGATATGACGTTGTAAAATATAAATACTAACAGTGAGCAAAAAAAAACGAGAAGGAAAAGTTCCGCCACCGGGAATCGAACTTGCGATCCCTCGCTCCGCAGCGCGTAGTGCGTAACGATTCGGCCACGGACGGCACGTTCTTCGCAATGCTAACGGCGAGCTATTTATATACACCATTCGCCGGTGGCTGTACTGGGAGATCTGTCTTACAGCGTGTTTTCGTTATCACTAGCGAGATGGCGCGAAGGGCTCGACGAGCGCGCATTAAAAGTCGCCGCCGTTGCGGCGAGCGCCCGCATGTACAGGGCGTGGTCGCTGGTGCGTGCGCTTATCTCGTGATCGCGGTGGTTTGTACGTCTTGCGTTGAGAGCACGAAGGCCACTTGGCTCACTGCAGCGGCCGCTTTTGCGAAAGAAGCAGGGTGCTCACGCAGAAATAAGTTACAAATGTGACAGTTCGCGCTCATCCTGTGTATGTTCGTTCCGTGCGTCCTTTCTGCTTGAGCAGCGCGTTGCAAGTTTCGAGCTGCTTGCCGTTCTTCGCGGGACACTACAATTTGTTGCTGTAGCATTCATTCCTTCATCCTTGGGGCGAACGAATGTACAACAAACGCTCAACTACGTCTGTGAAGGAAAGTTTCACTTTTGTGTTATACCGATTTCTATGACAAAGGGATCAGCCATGTTTTTTTACATCTCTCTGTCTCTATATACTTCGTTGTCAAGATTTAGAAAAGTGTATCGCTATTCAACTGATAAGCTGAACAGCCAATAAGGATTATATTGCAGACTTCTATGCGCGCATAGTAACAAGAGTTAGTAGATCCTGAAGACTATATTTAAGATAAGATCATGCTTAGGCATTGCTCATAGGATAACTTATTGGTTTGTATAAACGAGGTTACCATGCCACGTGCAGGAACACAAGGCATCAGAGATAATCAGCGCAATAATTTACTGACGCCTACCCTGACGGTGGCTTCTTTCGTGTTTCGGTTGAAATAAAAACAAGGACACGTGTACGCACGAAATTAGTCTCGGTGGAATGTCAAAAGAATTTTGCTTTTCATTCTTCATGCGTCTTTCAGTAAAAACAAAAATAATCAAGCGAGCGTATTTGCTACGAAATATTTCAAATAGTCCTCAAAAGATTTACACACTCGGGTCCATGCTTCTCGGTAATTCTTTTTTTTTTTCGGAACGTGCTCACGTTTGCGTATTTCCTATGTCAGACACACCGTTCGCAACATTTGTCCCAATATTATTGCTTTTCGAAGGAGCAGGAAGTAGCTACGACGAGGCTGATACAACAACTTGGATAATAAAACATACAGAGTCCCTTATGCATTCGCCTATGGTGACTCAAAGGCGACAACCATCTTATTTTTCTTTTTTTTCTCAGTCGATTGCATTGATTCATCCGCCTCCGAAAGCTTTCTGTACCTAGCATAGTTTTGCACTTCCTCTGAGATCGAAGGTATTGCGTGCTTTCTACACCTGACGAGCCTCCTAGACCAGCCCACCTATGATCAAGCGACGATGTCGTGTGATGACGTCGTAATGTGACGTCACGCGTTCATGTCACGTCATAGGGCCGCCACGATGATGTCATGCCGCAAATTCTGGCGACATGTGACGTCAAAACAATGTAAAGGCGGGACGTCATCACATGATGATGACTTTTTGCATTACTCGGATTCACGCCGCCGACAACAACGCCGACAATCACTTTTCGCGTTCGATGAGGCATCTAAATTGTTCGCATTAAAACCCCTATTTCCTTGGTCGCGAAGCATCTTATAGCGGCGGCATGTCCCGCGACGTCGGCGTCCGCACTCACACTGCGCATGCGCAACTCTCCTCCTTCCCTCTCTCTTACAGCTGCGCGTTACTCTCTCCACTTCTCTCCTACCACCTGCTTCCGCTTCTCCAGCGTTCTCGCTTTTGCTCTCGCGGCGCATGCGCTACTCTCCCCCTCTAGTCTCCTCTCCTTCAATGTGAATATAAAGCGGGTAAAGCGCTGTGCGCGTTCAGTTCAGCGCTTGCTTCGGTTCAATCCGCTTGACTCCGTTGATGCTTCCGATGAAATGTGATGGTGACATGCCGAAATTCTTTCCTGCGCAACGCCGCGATGAGCGCCAGCGCATGCGCGTCACCTCCCCCTCTCTCTCCTCTCCTACGCTGCACCCCTCTCACGCGCCTGTCGACCGCGTTCCGCGCTCGCCCTGTGAGAATTAACGGCCAGGCTAGAGGGAAGACACGACGCGCGTAGCGTTCCTCTTCACGTTCCACGACGCGAGGTCGGTAGCATGCCCAACGAACGCCAACGGAACGCGATCGTGCAAGTGCTCCGGCTTCGCATCGCCTCATGGTCCCCTTTAGCGGAAGACGGCGTAATTTGTTTCGATCTGGGGACTAAACATGGACAACGGTAAAGAAATGGTAGTCGGATAACGTATATATTTTCGTGGCTTTCTTCTTGTCATGCTGTACACGGAGGGGAAGAGGAATAAAATTTTATTGTTGGTAACAGCGAGAAAGTATTCTCTCTTCGCGCGAGTTGGGTGCCTCTCTCACTTCAGAATACGGTTGGTTAATGCCGAAGCCCGTCCTTGGTCCGCCATGCGGACTTCGGTGACACAATAAGCCCTATGCTGTCGACATTACTTCGCTAGCTCATAGCTCTGTGAGTTCCTTGTGGGTGGTTTGCAGACATGTCTTCCATGACTTGATCAAAGCGGTTCTGAAGCTTCATATGGATTGTTTTTCTCGCAATATGGGCGCACTAACCCAATTTGTTGGAAAGTGTTCGGTTTATCACTAAATCGGCGTAGGTATAAGTATTTAGTGCAGTTTATTTGGTGCATTAAAAATCACAAGTCCCTTATGTACTCGCCTAAAACGACTCGAAGGTGAAAGCCATTTTCTTGTTCTTTTTCTTCTCAATTGATTTAATGATCCTCCCCCGCTCCCCTCCGAAAGCTTTCTGCGTCTAGCGTGGTTTTAAACTGCCTCCAGGATCGGAGGCATTGCAAGCTTTCTGCACCTCAGCTGGTTGTACACTGCTTCAGTGATCGGCCCACCTTTCATGAAGCGACGATTTCACGTGATGGCCTCATCATGTATCGTCACGATTTGTGATGTCATGATGACTTCGTCACGCTAGAATGTTTTTAGATGCGAAGCAGCTTTTGCGCTGGGCTGCGTCCGTAGTTCCATTGGCGACCGTTCCACCTAGCATGGACATCTGAGCGCGCGCTCGCGCCAAGAAGTCTTCTTCCCCTTGTTCTTCGATCGCCTTGATGATGATACGTGCAGAGCACTTTAGGGGCCCGGGCTGCCGTAGTCTGTCCTAGCTTGGCGTAACACATACAAAACCATGTGTGCTGGCACGCGCTATCGCGTTCGGGCCTGTGTAAGGGGCTGGGTAAGACGCTGTGGCCTCTACCCCTTACGCTCTCTCAGCAATTATGTGATGGCGTAATTCTGCAGATGCGCGATGAACCCGCGTGGCGTGCTCCAACAAGAGTTCGGGACGAGTAACAGCAACAGCAACTACAGTAAATTCATGGTGTGCTTCACTTGCAAGGACGCGTTAACATCGGGCAAGGTATCGGTGATGAACGGAACTTTAAGTCGACCAATGCCTGCTTCGCATCCCCACATGGTTCCCTTTAGTGGGAGATGGTGCAATATTTTAACACGAAAGCGTTTTATGCCGGTGTCCACCAAGACTTCAGTGACGTATTTCCGTCACGGAAGGACGTTTAAAAATTCACATGATCAGATGGCAAAAAAAAAGGTTTCGTCAAGGGGCATCGAACCCACGACCGCTCGGTCCGCAACAACAGATGCCGGGCACACTATCCACTGCGCCACGGTCACAAACTCAAGAGGACTTACAAACGCGCCTTTTATATCTACCACTCTCCCGGTCGGCGGGGTGGTGTTGCCCTCTGGGAGCGGTAAGGTAAATTAATTGGTCATTACTATGCCCTCCGCGATTAGTACCTGCAACGCGTTACACGTCCGTCGCATTCGGCGCGTTTTCAATAGAAGTTCAATTTTGTCAATGCCTTAACACACCGCGAGGTGGCGACATTAGCCCAAGCGTCGTAAAAGCGTCGGCCTCGCTCATAGCATCACGCTAATTCAAACCAGAAATAGCTCTGCGACGCGCGCCTGTCTCACTTGGCTGTAACACCGCGTTCGCCGCTCACGCGCTCGCCCCGAGAAAAATCGCGGCCGGGCTACCGGGGCGGCACCACGCGCTTCGCGTTTCCCTCTAGTCCGGCCGTGCTCTTGAAACACATTTTAACATGCCGCGGGATGGTGACCAAGTTCTGCGTCCAATATGCGACGCTCTTCTGGCCATCACACCTCGTTCTCTGATTACGATTTCACCGCTAACTACTACAGCTACGACAAGGGTTGTTTAATCATTTAACATGGACTTTAGTCGTCGGGATGAAGATGTACCATCAATCATCAAAGTGCGTGCATACACGTTAAACGGTGCCATTGGCTGCCAGACATCAATATACATTGAGAAAACTCCTTTATATCAATGTACAGCAAACATTCAGTTACTTCTGTAAGGGCACACTTTACTCTCATGTTATTCCGATTCCTATGACGGAGGGATCAACCATGTTTTTTTTTCATCATTCGTGTTGGCGCAAAAATTTACGCATCCCTCGTGTTGACGAACATTGACTGCCGGTCGACGACGGTCAATCTTCGCCTTTGATGAGGAAACTTAGGCTTTTCGCCTTTTTGTATCCGTTTGTAGTCTGCGAAAGGCGGTGGCTTCTTCCTTGCTTAATTTTATATGTAGAAGGCGATGTTTCTTACGTTTCAGGCGGTGCTCGTGAAATAACCCAGATATATCGTATTTTGCCCATGTGTGCCTGCGTCATTTCAAGTCTTCGTCTCGTCTGATGTTATTTATGCTCGTTTCCTACCAGAAAATGCATGAACCGTGTCAAAGTTTCCATACATTCCTTGCAAACTCCATCACATATACCATTACAGGATCATTCATTTATTTACTTTTGAATTCGTCGTACATGCTACTGCACATATAATAAACATCAAGCTTTAGAGCACTGACAAATTTCTTTTTTCAAACGGCCTGCTACAAAGATGGTGCAGGCGTAATGGTCTTGCGAATCGGTTCTGCGGAATACTGCAAGGCGGCGGGAGGGTTAAGAAATTACAAACAGGTGGTTGCGACTTTCCATGTCTTAACGTAATGGACAGTTTTCGAGCTAGATGTCTTTAAGGATAGGTTGGCGCCTATGAGTGGCGCCGGGTGATGCTCTTCTTTTACATCGTAGTTGTCGAAGAATTTGCAACGATAATGGGCTTAATTTACCATTCTCCCCAAAAGCTTTGTAGACATTCACTTCTCTTTTTTTAAATAAACGCTTTCGCTCCCTCTATGTCTTCTTACCTGGCAGTATTACATAACGCGTCTGTCGCGCTTTGGAGACGGTTACTTTCTGTTAGTTTGATATCAAATTGAAATTGTTGCACACATATGTTTAACAGTGGTACTAAGACATTTACGTAGCCCTGTAGAGATTGTGTAAGCTGTATAGGGGGACGTCTGTGTAGCTAGGTGCAGTGGCAAGAAATCGTTCTTTTTATAATGGTAAATGGAAAACGGTTGATGGTAGCAGTAAGTTATTTAGCGAACGAGAAATAAATCGGAAAGAAGCTTTGAACGTCTGTTGTACGGAGGAGAGCCGCCGTACAACGAACGTTTACATGAGAGGCTCAAAGAATGCATTCGACGAGGTAAGATACGGCTTGTTGTGTAACGAAGCATTTCGCTGCCAGAACTCAAGGAAAGGAATCATCGTCCTTGTTCCCGTATCTGGGTTATGAAAGACGGCCGATGCTAGATGAGGGCTGCGCTGTGCTTTCCGCGCAGGCATGGCGTTTTTAACCGTTTGTTTCAATATGAGAGAGATCACTCTCCTGTGGCAACTGGCAGGTGAACAGTTCAATATGCTCGGAATTCATAACCTCCTTTATTTTTGTGTAGCAGTTTGGATATATAGATATCAGCAGTGAAAGTTCAATCACGTGCAGAAGTTTTACTCTCGCTGTAGCACGTATATGGGCATTCTTCGTCGCTGTCATCATGTTTCGTGCACGAAAGAGCACAAAGTGTCGCGCAATGTCAATTTATATGTTTACGTAATGAAGTCACAGAGACCGCCATTTTGCGGTACAGCAAGCACGGGGAAAGGCTGTGCTTTATCTCACCCTTCTTATCTCCAACAGCACAGTGGCACCTGAAAATTGCATAATGGCGTACATCACCATCCTTGTATAATTGCTATAGACCAGGATACAAAATATACAAAGCTTCCAGTTCTAGGCGCTCCTTCTCATTGGCCAGCCGATTTCGCTAACAATATTTCCGCAATGACGAAGGGTGACATTCTCTTACGAGCGAATTTAGCTTAAGATGCTTTTGTGAGTACGGCCCCTCGCTCATTTTTTTCTCGCATCCCTATGTAGAGAAAGCGCACATAATCTTGACCCTAATTAAGAACGGTCGGTGCGGCGAACCCTTACAAAAATATGTTTAGATAGTCCATATAAAGTTTGTAGACATCTGTCTATAAAATCAATTGACGTTCTATAGCTGAATTCTTTAGACTGGTCTATAGACAGTCTATGGAATAGTGGCCACACTCGTTTTTATAGACCAGTCTACAAGAAAGTCTAAGTCTATAGATTGGCTATAGAAGGTCTGTCGATTAATAAAAATTCATGCGTTTAAACCGATGTCTGCAGAATGTCTATAAACAAAAGTCTATAGGCTCATATAAATCTACTTTGGTTTACTTTTGTCTATAAAATATCCACAGACAAATGTCTGTAGATTATCCATAGGCTATTCCTATGACCCAGTATATAGAGTGTCTACGGACTTATTACCTCACAAATATACTGTGGTCTACAGATTGCCTAGAGGCAGTTCCTGTAGATTAGTGATCAAGTGATGTATAAATTTATCCCAATAAATTCTGGAAAAGAAAACGAGGCAAAGCACACAGAAAAGAATGACAAGCACAAGCGCTGACTCACAACAGAGCTTTAATCAGAAAAAGATACATAAATATAAAAACTTACGACAAAGCACGCGCGAAAAACAAATGCAGACCCATTTTTGCATAAAATGTAACGAAGCTACTTCTCCGTTAATAGAACTTTTACTAGACAGACGATGTATGGTTCATCAAACAAAGAAAATATGGAGTGGCAGGACCAATATTTGCCCCAGTTTTTCTCACACAGATACAGCAACAAGGAGAGCATGCACTCGCTTAACAAGTTTAATTGAACTGAAGCTCACATCCACCAACGATAATTTACATATACGTGGTGTGCTACTTCGAATGAATTAAGTTTGTAGTTGTATGTGTGTACTTACTGTTACTAGCAGTTCAAAACGTGTTTCAGACAAATGAATTGCCTTACAGTGAGCCTCGTGTACAAACCTAATGAACGAGCGAATGGGAATTTTTTCGAGGGCCTCGTTTCTTTGTTAGACACAACCAAAATAATCGAACAATTAAGCCAGGGAAAGCATAGCGGACATTAATTGTCGCGGTTAAAGGGGCACTGAAGAGCAAAACGATTGTTCTCATATTAGTAAATTACTCTTTCACGATACCAAAACCACCACGCTTGCTGCGAGAAGATGCTTAGTAAGCACGAAAATACGCAAAAACAAAATGTGGGTGGCGACGCCACCTTAAAGTCTCCACACCATTCGCCGTGACGTTACATGTTTTGACGGCGCCTACCAGCCCTTACAAAAATCTCATATATGGACATATATAAAAATTCCCATATATGGCCACATCAGGAATTGGGCATATCAGGCCCATATATAAATATTCGCCATATATGTGCCATATATAGCCATATATGGCTTGATATGCCCAATTCCTGATATGTGCCATATATGGCCATATATGGCCTGATATGCCCAATTCCTGATATACCCATATATGGATGAGGCCTTATATGAATGCAAGCCATATATGGCTTTATATGGGTACTTTTATATATAGCCATATATAGATGACTGCTACATATGAATTCCGCTTGTGAGGACGGCATAAATTAAAGCTGCAGAAATCATTCTACAGCTAGAATTAGTGCTCCCTGATTATTGATGCCACCCAACGCTCTGCAGTAGCAGTCGTGTTTTCAACACGAGGGTTGTGAGCTGTTTCGCTGCCCTGCCAAGAAAAAATTACAGTTATCCTCAAAGCTTTATTGCTAGAACTGTCATTTTGCTGTTTATTACTGTTTGGGGTCAGTGCATGACTGTTAGTTAAGTTATTTTAATGTATGGAGACATTCACTGCACAACAACAGTTTGGCAAGGCAGCTAAGATTCAGATCAGTTATATTCTTTTAACATGCACGATCGAAGCATTCTGTACCCATGTAGCTAAAAATCATGCAAATAAGTTGCTCTCTTGTTTCTTTTTAGTGATTTCATTCAGGCTATATCAACTTTTCACGAAAAGATACATTGTGTTTAAATTGAGTGCTTATCGACATATTCTATTCAGTTTCAACAGGGTGGCTACTTGGGCTGGTTGGTACTGCATTATAAAAGGAAAAATACGTTCTTTGTGCGCAAAACTTTTCAGAAAAGACAGATAGGAGTGCGCTCTGTCCTATCTGTCTTTTCTGAAACGTTTTGCGCACAAAGTACGTATTTTTGCTATTCAGTTTCATAAACACATTGTCTACCGTGTTTTTATTGAGAATATTTTTGCATGCCAATTGGGATTCTTTTGCGAGACAAATTAAATGATCTACTTGCCACTGACCATGTGGACTGCGTGTGCATTGAATGATTTAGGGGACATGATATTTAACCTTTATGGAGTTCCACCAATAGCGGCTGGTATGCAAGCTTGTGATGTGCAAGTATAGTGGAAAAAATGGCGGCTATAAGTCTCTGTGCGAGTAGAAATGGAGTGACATTTCTTGAAAACCAGACGCTAAAAAATTGCATTTTCAAAACGTTGCCTGCTTTTGATACAGCTACTAAAACATTAATATTTTAATCAGTTGCAAGCCCTAAGCAGAGCAGTCAGGTTTAATTTGTCGACTTGTACAAAATTACGTACAGTGCTCACGGATTCAAAGGCGACATCACATTGTTTTAGTATAACGACTGGTATGCGCAACCGCTCGAGATAACCACATCATATCACAACTAATCTGTTCTCTACATATAATGTTGCTCTGGTCTACGCGGTCGAGTCGGAATTACGCCGATATGACCTGAAGACGGTGGAGACGAAAGTATGTGCGTTAATTGGTCCTAAATTGTCTCGTTTCAATCCGTGAGTACTGTACACCGTCTTCTAGAATTGCCCTCGCAAGAATTTTTAGCCGTGTACACTTATCTTCAAGACAAGCGTAATTCTAAAAACAAGGTAAAAGCTGGGCGAGAACCGACAAATTAGAACACGGGCACATAAATGTCATGACACATACTTGGGGATGCGGATTGCCAACTGTTTTTCATTTGTTAATTGCGTAAGTCGTAATTGACTTTTGGTGTTCTCTCAAATGTCAAAGCAAAAAAAATATCCAGATATATTTATGTTTTTTTTTATTTTTACGAAAACTACAATAACACGAAAGCCATAATCTAGTTGGTACAGCGCTTGCTTCCGATAAGTTGGGGGAGTCATGTCTGGAAGAAATAGAAAAAACAAAACAAAATGGTGTTGTAAAAATAAAATAGCTAGAATACGACGGCCTAATCACGTAACCACAATTATTATGCAGTCATATACTAATCAAAACATGCAATGCACTACGCTTTGTGAGTTTTCATAATTTTCGAGTACAGCGTAAGAAGGCAGTGAAAACGATAAACTTACCTTAAAATTTAGCAGAGGCTGTGATGTACAGAGCCAGTAAATCCAGAGGAACTTAATCACAACTTAAGACGACCACACTTATCCGTACAGCTTTTCAGAAAGGAAGATGCGAGGAAAGCTTGCACACAAGCTTAGGCGTCCATTTTTCCGCACCAAAAGTTAACGATGGTCGAACCAACGGCCTCTCCACAAAAACACACTTGCCTCTGCATCCACAATTGCACCACATGCAGAGAAGTAAATTCCTCAGGTCTGCGTTGAAGTCAATGCAAAATCAAAGAAGTCGCTGAACACGAAATAAGAGCAAGAGAGATCACAAGTGACGAACACGAGTTGCACATGCTGCTCCGGTCAGCAAAGAAGCAACAGCGGCGCGGATGGATACAGCCTCGATCATGATGCAGCGCTAAGGTGTCCGTGAGATCACCAATTTACACAGTTGTCGTTGCAGTAAATTTTGCGAAGCTTATTGGCAAAAAAAGTTTCAACTCTTCGCAATTATTAACGCGATATTAACACCTTACAAGTTAAACTTTTCGTGTGCTATTTTCTTTATCGCAACAGTAGATGGGCCTACGTGCCTTGTGGTCATCTGTGTTCCTGCGTGCAGTGGAAGTTTCCAGTATGCATTCGCCGAATTGCTCACCCCTCAGACCGGAATCGCTCGTCCTCGCTTGTGTCCGCCGCGTGCAGGCAGCACCGCGTTTAACTAGTCACGCGGGTTTCGGGACAATAGGGCTCGCTCTATCCCCGCTGGCTGCCGAGAGGCACAGGTGCATGACCTTTGAGGGAGGCGTTCGTAGAATCTGCAATTCGCTGCTTCACGTACGCTGGCTGCCACGACGTGTTCGATCCGGATATTTATCTAACTTCTCATGCTTTAATAATAATAGTAATAATAATAATAATAATAATGGTAATAATTAATGTACTGTTCCTACAACCCCTAGATGAACGTTGAATCAACGATATTACTCCCATGGCAAAAATTCTATGGTCCCATTGAAACAAACGGGTGTGTCCGCGTACCCATGAGCCGCTGCGCGCGAGCGTGTAATTATGCATGTGCGCGCACATGTACACGTATTCGCGTATAGTTCACAAGCATACGCGCCACACTTAGTGTTGAAAGGGTATAGCCCCATGTAGTTTTATTTATTACGTGGCTGCTCTACGGAGCGCTGTAAATAGAATGGCCAGTCTGGTTTATGTAAGGCCCTTAATTATTCACAAAAACATCTCGTGATAAATGCATTCGCAAGGTAACATTTAAGGCAATTGGTGCACGTTATTAGCGATCCCGATCAAGAAATGACACACACAAAATAGAAGCCTTGTGAATTCGGTGTTATAAAACTGCAGCATTCTGAGCGCTTAATAATTGGTGAATTAAATGTGCATCGTGTGTGCGTCAATTGGACACTTCTTAACGTGTACCCCTTAAGTATGTATCGAGTGAGATTCAACTGACGCTTTCAAACCTCGCATCAAATGAATTCTTTGAATGTACTCATTACAAATGGACATTAAGTTGACGATCTGCACATTCAAGAAGTTTATACGCAGCCAAATGAAACGCAAAGCGCATTTTTGCAAGACATGAGCAGGACACCAATTTTTAATGTAAGCATAAGGCCTGCGAGTTGTACTGTCTCATTTTTGTTTTTGAAAATACTGCCTCAAATATTGTTCTGCGCATACTACTACGGTAAATGTCAACTGAAAGTTATCCCAGATGTGAGTAAACAACGTTCACAGAAACAGAGCATATAGCCATCACAAACTTCGAATTATCAACAAGTTTGTCCACTGATGTGCGTGATAAAAACTGCATTAAAACTAGCTTTTATTTAACCATGCATTACTGTGAACAATAGAAGTTGCATGCATGGCGTTTTTTATATACCACAACTATTCACATCGGCTTGGTTAATGACAATAGCGAGGTTTGGGAGCTTGCATATATTATATGTGCGGACAGGATAGCGCCCTTGTAAAAACATCTCGTGTATATAATAATGACGTCGTAATAATTGCCACTTATTGTTGGAAACCTAAAGTTCATGTAAAACTCAGTACAAGCTATACACGAGTGAACCATGCACTGACGCGTACATAGACCTTATTATTTTATCTTTTATGATTGCATTGCAACAATGTTTATACTTGATACTCTTGTTGGTGTAGATACCAATTAGGCCACTTTCCTGTACGGATTGCCATATATGACAATCCCCATATATGTTGGTAACTCGTGCCGTATATACGTTGTTCATCCCATATATGGTAGCACAACCCCATATATGGATCTACTTGATGTACATATATGGTGTGGCCGTGCCATATATGACTGCATTTCACTCTATATATGGACCAGCCGCGCCATATATGGCTGTATTTGTCTCCATATATGGGCCAATCGCGCCATATATGGCCCTATTTACATCCATATATGGTAAGCGGTAGCCACATATGCAGACATATATACTCATATATGGCCGCATATAATTTATATAAGTGTCATATATGACATTTCCGTAAGGGAGGGACAACGTAGTTCCTAATCGGTAAAAATGAAGTACATTGTCCTCTGAGGGGGCCAGAGACTTGACATACCAAGTTTGGGGTAATTTTATTGAGCAAATGGCGCCAAAATAAGATAAATACATTTCGAAATCAGTGACGTCACGCGCGAAGATTTCGGCGCGAAATTTAAAAATGAAACTTTGACGTTGGTTTTCTCCTCTATTAATAAACCTATGGTGGCGAAATTAACGACATTAGAGTTCTCAGAGCCCAATTTATCGATCTAAACCGATTCATTGTTTCTCTTTAGTGTCCCTTTAATTGTAGTGTAGTAATAATGGCGTACGTTGAAATTGATTACAGTGGACGAAAACTCACCCTTTCCGTCGGTGGGATCTGAATTCACAACCTTCTAGTTACACGTCTGGCGCTTCCCCGTTTACTTCGTTGGGTACTTATGTATTTGTTATCCCTGGGAGTCTCAGCCAGCACCGCACGTAGCCCAGGTGGCGAGTTTGGAACATTCATTTTTGACAGAGGGCATCACGTGGCACTTGATCTTAGCACCACGTAATAATAATAATATCTGGGGTTTAACGTCCCAAAACCACGATATGATTATGAGAGACGCCGTACTGGAGGGCTCCGGAAATTTGGACCACATGGGATTCTTTAACGTGCACCTAAATCTAAGTACACGGGCCTCAAACATTTTCGCCTCCATCGAAAATGCAGCCGCCGCGGCTGAGATTCGATCCCGCGACCTTCGGATCAGCAGTCGAGCGCCATAACCACTAGACCACCGCGGCGGGGTCTTAGCACCACATACAGCTGACCAATAAACCCTCGCATGCTACCTTGATGCTTTAAGTCTACCGGGGCGACGCCCTCGCTGAATCTACGAAAGAAGGGGATCTTTTCGATCGTTTTGGTTGTGTATAAAAAAGAAACGAGGCCCTCCAAAAATCCCCTTTTTTTCTTTCATTCACCGCGAAGTCCTTGCCCCGGCTGACTTATGCCTCAAGTTCGCATGCGACGTTTTATCGGTCCGCTGCCGCCTCATGGAAAGATTGCGTGCCACGTGACAAACTCTGGCAAAGAAGAGTGTTCCACACTCACCGCCTTGAGTACGAGTGGCACTGGCTAACACTCCAAGGGACTACACATACATAAATGCCCAGCATAGCGTACGGCGAAGCGCTTTCCGTCGTAGCTCAATCGGCTGAGCATCGGGCGTTAAGATACCATCAACGCAAAGGGCGATTTTCCGTTCACTGTATTTCATTTCAATTTAGGCCATTATTACTACACTACAGTTAAAGCCAACAATTAATGTCCGCTATGCTTTGACTTGGCTAATCGATTGATTTGGTTGTGTCTGTACACACCCAAGAGCTACGATCTGCGACAGACAGACTAAAATATTTAATATAGAACAATTACGTACATTCTTTGCAAAAACGAGCTCGGCACCGTAAACGGCGACGCAGCTACAAACACATAGCCTCTGAGCAGCATGGCGTATGCATGACCGCGCCGTGTGTGTACATGTGTCTCTCTATCTGCACACCCGCCTACTTTTATAAAGTTGATTTGCACGTTAGTTAACTATAACCATGCTTATAACAATAATTGATGGGGTTTAACATCCAAAAACCACGATTATGAGCGACGCCGTAGTGGAGGGCTCCAGAAATTTTGACCACCCGGGGTTCTTTATACGGGCACCTAAATCTAAGAACACGGGCCTCAAGCACTTCGCGAGCCCTCAAGCAAAGCGACCGCCGCGGCCGGGATTCGATCTCCGCCACCTGTGGGTCAGCAGTCGAGCACCTTAACAACTATATATTTAGACCACCGTGGCGGGTAACTATGCTTATTGAACGATAACGTCTGTTGCATTTCCACCACAGAAAGGGTACGGGGCGACCAGTAATGTTTAAAAGCAGACTCAATTTTATAGTGACAAGGCATGTGCACGTCATTTCATGCAAGGATGCCGCATTGCATACAGTCAAGGAAGAAGGGCGAAACAACACAAGGCCTGCATAACACAAGCATAGCACCGCGCAATGCAACGCGTATTCTTCAGGCTGTTTTTAGCTCTAATCGACGCACACGGCAACGGCTCCGCGGAAGCGTATAACGAGCATCACAGAAGGCAGAGACACTAGTACAAGGCATACTTTCGTATCAAACACTTCCTCTTGCACACCATCTCTATTATGGCAGCTCGCCGCTCGGGCAATCTTACCTACACAAAGTCGTCATGCACAGTCACGCGATTTGGCAACATTCTTGAACTCACCGAAGAGCGATATTCGCTGTGGCGACAGTCTCGTCAAAAGGCGCGCGCTTGTGATCTTGTTCAAAGCTTCGCGCTCGTTGGGGCTACGACAACACATGGCCGTCAACGATTCCATGTCAAACAACGATGCGTCCGTCCCGACACGCGGTGTAAGTACGTGTCCATTCCACGACTTCCAGCGACGATACCGGCACGTAATATTAATCAACGTGGTAAAAATACATGCGCGCAACAAACTTATTTCGGCATTACACACTGCGCTGCAAGAACTTCTTTACAACGACCCTCAAATGCGTCAACTGCCTGAACGGCTTAAACGTCAGTGCGCCTGCGCGCCCCCTGGTTTGAACTGATTGGCTCTCGCTCAGCGAGCGATTTGAAACTGAGTTGCAGCTGCGCGCCCTCTTTCGTTCGTTTGCCGCACCGGTTCTCGCTTCATTCACGCGACAGCGACGAGCGATGCTATGAGCGACGAAACGAGCCGTTCGCGCGACTTGTTGCGTGGTCGATTTCGCGCGATCGCTCGGTTTTTCATATTTTGGAATCCGTCGCATGTCCGTCGCTCGTCGCCCGGAAGTGCTGTGCTCAAGCAGCCAATAGCAAAACACC
This sequence comes from Rhipicephalus sanguineus, assembly GCF_013339695.2. Lineage (NCBI taxonomy): Eukaryota > Metazoa > Arthropoda > Arachnida > Ixodida > Ixodidae > Rhipicephalus > Rhipicephalus sanguineus. The sequence goes on along the minus strand of NC_051178.1, from coordinate 168,098,488 downwards.
GGAATAAGATGCATCAGTGACGTATTGCTGATTGCCGCCACTTTCTTATCGACGCACATCAACAACAACGTTCATCAACATGACCAACGGCGACGAGCGCAATGTTGACGTTGTTGAACGCGAACGCTGGGACCCGCGCCGTCTGTGACGCGGCTTGGCAGCGCGTAGCAGCAGTGATGGGATCGAAAAAGATGCTGCAAGACAATGATAAACATTTTATGTACCATTATGCAACAAAACATCGTATTTTACATTGCATACCGCTGAGAACGGGCCACTTTTGGTACGAGTGAACGCCCTCATGCCAGCAACAGTGGAGATCGCTCGCCGAGGGCGTCGCGTGAATGGTGTTTGCCCATCCAAGCGACCGCTTGCGCGAAGACGATCTACGTCGCGTCGCTCGTCGCTGTAGCGTGTATTTTCGCGTATATGGGGTTTGGCCTTCACGGCAGTGCCTGAACGAAAAAGCAACTTCTTAGTGGGGAGGCCGCTTCTGACCAATTCTTCAATTGTATTTCCAGTGCTTGCTGTTTAAACATACCGTTCGTGGGCCATTCGTGTACAGGATATGTAACGAACGGTCCGTTTTTACTACTACCTGTAACAGCTGTTGCCCTCACGGCCGTGTCTGTGTGTATGATCACAAGCATGTGAAAAACTTGAGCCTTTGACAGCAAGTGTCCGCAGTGCCGAGTGATATCTCTTTGAAATTTGCACCGAGCCAGTGTCACCATCGATGCCTCGCCCTTAGGGCGATTCAGTTGCAAGTTCTTTCTTATTGATGTTCCCTGTTAATTTAAATTAATATATTCTAAGCGGGAGATGTAAGCAAGTGCATACACACATTATCAATTTGAAATCGCTTACTGAAACACTATTTAATATTACATTGCACGTCGTCGTAATGAAAACAGAAAAATGCATATTTGTTGAAGAACATCTTAATAACATATTACGTTCTGAAAATGTCGTGAAAATGAACAAATATAATGAGCTAGCGAAAGGGCCACAGCTAATTCGCAAAATATTTTTAACAAAATTGGTTTCTGGGCACAGTGCTTCGTATATGAAAAGAATGGCGAAATACTGTATATTGAATAGTAACAAAAAAAATGAAAGCACTGCAGTGCGCCCTGCTATTTGTGTCTTGAAAAAGAGCTGTTGTACTCTGTTCACTGTTTGCCCATCGTCCCGCTTCAAAGCTGCGATTTCCAGTGTTCGAGGAAATACATTTCGCTTTGCATTGTAGCAACGAAGGCGGAAAGAACCACACAGTCCTTGCAGTACATCCAGTCGGTGAGCCATAGAGTGCGACATACTTACTGGAAACATCTTTAGTTCTAATGTGAGCATGCGAGTTACGAGGGGAAATATATATGTGCCATGTGGGCCAGAATGTGTTAATGAGATATAAAAAAACGCATTCCTGCTCAATTTCACATTGTGGTTCAATTAATTAATGAGCCCACTTAGTTCTTTTTTAACATACCTTACAGCTAGGGCCCAATGGGGCAATAAGGAGTGCATGCTTACATGTTATATAAACAAAAAGGTAGCAAAATTGCATAAAGTACATACGCCTGATAAAATTTCAATGAAAAACCTTATTTTCAGCAAAAAATTAAATAACTCCACTTTAGCTTGTGTCTTTAGACAGTCTATAGACTGGGATTTGACAATAGGAAATAACACCAATTTATCAACCTTTGTATATAGACAATCTATACACTGGGATTAGACAAAACACAAACTTCATCAACTTAACTTTTGTCTATAGATTGTATATAGACTAACAATAGAAAAAAAAAGAACCATACGCTTTTTAAAACTTTTGTTTATAGGCAATCTATAGAACGCAATTAGACAAAAGATGACACGCATTTATAAATTTTTCTCTATAGATTGTCAAAAGATTTTCTTTAGGCAAAATACTAAATCTACATAAAGGCGAACTCGACTACAAGAAGTTTACAGACACTCTATAGACTGTCTAAATCCATTTTTGTAAGGGAACACAGGGGTTTTTTTGTAGGCTATCTAGGCTTTAAATGCGCTGCGTTATTACATGCCATGTGATGACGTCATATTAACGTTACAATGACGTCATAAATTTTGATGATTTGTGACGCCATGGTTACGTCATATGGGAACATAACAGCGTGCTGACGTTTTGCATCACTCGAATTCACGACGGCGCCAACAGTCACATTTCGCATTTGATGAGGCACCCAAGGCTTACGCCCTAATAACAGCCACAGGAAGAAGATTGTTGAGCTTTAAGGGCCCTTATCTAGCTCAAAGATTAAGCAAGAGCTTGACCTGTATGTCATGACAGGCAGTCACGTGTCTGAATAAGGTTTTTGTTCGGTTTATTTCTTTGGCCTAGGGGATGGGTGTAAAAAAACTAAACATATATGTCAGCTCTTTACAGCGCTACATTATCTTAATATACAAATTAAGTGTATCTCGGCTGCTATCCAAAACACTTATATTATCATGCATATTTCGTACAAGTTCGTCGCCTGTCTTTATGAGGTCGTTGTATACGATCGCCTCGTAATGGTGATAGCTCCAGAAAAGGACGTTGACTTTACGCTCTACTGTATTAACTACTTTCCTTTTGCATATGATAATAAGGTACTTAGTTCGAAGCGGCCCGTTTTTTATCCATCGTGTTTATTTGTGGATGAAGTGTTCATATGTGAGGTCTTTTCTTCTTTATTTAGGTGGTAGGGGGGGGGGGGTCATCTATACGGACTTCCTTTGAGAAGCAAAGTTGGGCCACTTCGAGGCTGTACGCGAGTGTGACACATAGTTGCCAGAGTGGTCGCATCTTCTCAGGCACACGCGCGCGTTCACTCCGTGGTTTTGATGGATGAGGTCTTTTTTTGGCCTGCAGCTTCTGCTGCTCCAAAGTTCTTGCATACAAATACGCGAAAATACGCTCCAAGAAAGAGGATCGATTCATCGGACTACACAACCGCTTTTATGCGCCAACCCGAAGTTAATTGACGCTTTATTTGGGGTCCTGAACGATAAGAGCGTTTTTTTTTTCTCTCGCTGTCTTTTTATTTTCTTGAGTATTCGACGTTCAGCAACCACTTAACTCTATACTGGCCTTCAACAGCGAGAAACTTTAGAAACAAAGCTCTGCCTTGATTGGGCTGCAGAAGACGAAATAGCCTTCAGAGGCTTTCAAAAAGAAACTGTGACAGTGAAAAATATATGCGGAATTTTATGTTTCTCACGAAAAAATAAATACTTGATAAACGCTTGCCATGAGCAGCTATGTGTAGCTATCATGCAAAGTGATCTGTTAGCCTGTATACTGTGGGTGGAACTTGTGCATAATTGTGTGTGCGTGAACGTGCTACTGCAAAGCGAACTCCTGCAAGCGAACTGTCTATTACTGTGTTGTATCCTTTATTTATTTCAGCTTGCTATTTATTTGTTTTTTACGTGTTCATTTTTTTCGCGTGGGCATTATTTCTTTTTTTTTCTTTCCTATTTTTCGCGATGCATAAGTTGTGTAAATGGAGTAGCCAAGGTGACATATACCTCAAGCTTTCTACAGCAAGCTAGTTAGAACAGAACAGAAAGAGAATATACATCTTAAAATGAAAATTGAACAAATACTAGGGAACTGTGAAACTAGAGTTGAGTGATGATTTTATTATTTCAAATGACCTTTCTTTCTTATTCGTCCTCGCCGAAATACACCGACTGACGGCTTTTTATGGAAATGCCATCAGTGTCTCACAACCACATGCCTTATCGAAACAGCAAGAAACCACGTCGTGTATATCGGTTTCAGGAGCCCCCCAACAAAGCAATCTACGGACAAGTCGGCACAGAACCATTTGGCTAAACCAATTTCCAGTAAGTCTGTAGGGCATCTGATTTTCTCGTATCTCACTTTACATGAAATCCATCAACAGCAAGAACCAAACATCGACTCAGTCATCCATCAGGGGTGCCACTGAGATTACAAAACATATCAGTGCTCGCAGCTGAGAACAACAACACTGTTATTTGTGACCTTCTGAACAGTACATGCCGTTATCGATTTCGCCTAAAGTAATAGGCTAGGACCAGACACACACAAAAGAACATACTATAGGGGCATTTTTGTCGAATACACAAGTTCCAGGTCCATTTTACAGAATAGCTCGAAGCCCTAGCTTTCAGAGACTCATTGAGAAATTGAGATCGTTGCGTTGGGATTTTATACGTCGAGTTTCATTGACTTGTACATTCTGAGTTGTAGAAAGCGACAGCCGATAAATATCACTGTGTATGCCTTTGGGTATGATAGCAAAAATTTAGACAAATGATGATAATATATTAAAAACTGACGCAAAAGCAAAAAGTGTTTGGGTAAATAGCATTTCTTCTATTCTAATGAGACTATATACCAGATACACTTTTTTTCTCGCTCAATATATGACAATCATTTCTAGTAACTGCCATACAATCAAAATCATCATTTGAGAACTTATACTAGCACCGCTGAGATTCCACTAAGTTAACATGAGGTGAAATATATCAAAGCTATTATACAAGCATCGGTACAGGCGCTCGCATACGATGCGTGCCTTCGTCCACTTTATATGAGACACTCACAGTGTGCTCAATTTTTCTAGTGCATATTGCCTAGTTCCACCTCCCCGTAGTCAAAAGTGCAGGCTGCACCTCTTTTCTTTATTCAAATACCAAGCATTTCTAACAGTTAAGCATGAGGTGGAATACGTAACAAATGCAATCAACGCAACAACGATGCGCTTGTGTACCGCTTTTCCAAATAAGCCACCTCAATTTCTTAAGCGCACGCAAGACTTTAAATTTCACCGCCGGCGTAGCGCTTTGTCTTCTTGTAATCAGGCGTAAAAGTTTAATCTACCTAGGTCGTATCTACTAGGCGTCTTGAAAGCCTTCTTGTCATGGAACAAGGACATAAAAAACGCAAAGACTCTGCACCTTCTACGAAGTAGAAGACTACGCCATAGAGGATGAAAGCGATTACCACGCCTTGTGAGAAACGTAAACCAAATACAGTTACTCGGCGTTACTGTATCATATTTAGCATGCTCAGCGCTTCGCACTGACTCATAGCGAGCTCTTTCAAAATTAACGCCAAATATCGTAGCTCACCTTTCCAAAGCAACTTTTCCCAGTTTATGCTTTCTCGTTCGGATAAAAGTATAAAGTTTGTTTCTGCAAAAATATTGAAGTGGACAACATGTAACAATTGCGCGGTTCAGTAATTCATTAAGGTGATGTATTAACGTTTATGATTGTATTCAATGCAGTTTCATTGTTTAGCTTTATATAATAATAACTAAAACGAACACGCATGAAGCATAGACAGATGTTTCAAAGGCTTATCTGCATAGTCTTTTGTTTTTTTTTTTTGTTCTTCCCACTGCTTCTACACTTGGTCCAGAAATAAGGTACGCCCGTTGTTAGACAGCGCATATATCATATATTTAACCACACTTAGCCATATTTGGCCTTTCTGTGTTCACCATGATTACCAACTTTCAGATGCGAAGTATCTTAAGGCCGAGCTCAATCCGGTGGTGTGCGGCGTGACCACCCTTACTGCGCATGCGCATACCCTCTCCACACACCTCCTCTCCACTCACCCTCTCCCCTTCCCCTCTCTCATTCCCCTCTCCACATTCCCTCTCCACTTCCCCTCTCCCATACCCCTCTCCCCTCCCCCTTTCCACTCTTCCTCTGAAACGCGGGCTAGACATGCCGAAATTCTCTCCTGCGCAACGCCGCGATGAGCTCGAGCGCATGCGCGTCCCCTCCCCTTCTCTCTCCTCTCCTACGCTGCCCCCCTCTCGCCCGCCTGTCGACCGCGTTCCCCGCTCGCCCTGTGAGAATTAACGGCCAGGCTAGATGGAAGATACGACGCGCGTAGCGTCCCTCTTCGCGTTCCACGACGCGAGGTCGGTAGTATGCCCAACGAACGCCAACGGAACGCGATCGTGCAAGTGCTCCGGCTTCGCATCGCCTCATGGTCCCCTTTAGCGGGAGATGGTGTAATTTTTTTCAATAAATTACCTCATAGCAGCCCACTCGTTCTTAATTTCTACGCAAATGAATAAACGCATTCATTTTTCTTGCGGATGGTTTCTGTACCTCGGTTAACGAGAAAGGCGAAATCCCGTTCGTACATGAATACGTGTTTGCCTCTTAATTAACCATGCTATGTTGGTTTTCGTGCACTTCAGAGTCGGTTTTGCATATAAGCGCGTGCACACCGGTGTTACATACTGAGGTTGGACACCGAGACGTGGAGTGTAAATTTTTTAAACCCTTTTGCGTGCCGGAGACCACTGAATAAATGGGATCTTTGTGGTGGTGGTACGCATGCGAAAGAGAATATTTTAGGCCATCTGTTTGACTGGGCCTTTTTTTTTGCGTCTGCAAGCGAAAACTGGTCCTTTTGGTCGAATTTGTTCCAGGCATACAGCGACAAACTTCACAAATCCATTCAAACTTGATAGCCTTCGTGAACTGTCTGCGGGAACTCTGCTGGTGTGCTTATTTGTAGCCAGTTACTCTCAGTGATTGCAAACAACATCTGGCGGGACCTATTATGTTCAACATAAGTCAAAACGATAATTTAAATCACATGTGCTGTAGCACACTGAATTGCCTGCTTGTGCGCACGCTGCCTCACTCCGCTATTCCCGAACGCAAAAATTCAACGAAAGGCAGCGCTGGAGCTAGTGTCACGCCGAGTGCTGGTAGTTCCGGCCTCCAGTAAAAAAATTCCGCCGCCCTAGTTCCCGCTGGCACAAACCCGCTACTCGGAAACGTATCTCTCTGTTATATTGCATGCTAGCATGCTCAATGTATAATGGAACCATGTCCATTAGAAGCCCCTGGCAGAAGAAGAGGCAGTGAGGAAACTGTTTAGAAATAGTTCTCGCGCTGCGTGCGAATTGTGTGCTCTTTCCCGTTACACAATGTATGCTTATTTGGCCGAATGAATGGAAGATGTAAACGTTTTGAGTAAGTCCAAGTTGGCGACACATATCTGAAGCATAAGTAACAATGTGTTTACTAATTAAGTGATTGCCACTGGACACTCAACAATGGAAAGAAGTGAAAAGAAGCGGTGGCATATAAGGCTGCACGAGATACTTCGCTAAATAAGACAAATGCCTAATGAATGTTGTGACTGAAGTGAAAAAAAAATCTATAGACGACTCAACCAAGGGACTGATATTGAATGAAGACAATGCTAATTTTAACTGGCATATGGCCGACATTAGCAATCAGTTAGTCGTCCTTAGTGAGCACTAATCCACACTACCTAGCATTACCTATAATTTAGCCAGACATCATCAAACTACCAGATATTAGCGAAGATTTGCCGGCGCTATAGAGTATTGAAGACATGTGACTCTATAGACTGCCCTGCCTTCGGGGTCAACCCATTTTTTTCGGTCGGACTTTATCGCGCCTCGTTTTAGAATATGTTTTAAGAGTCCAACAAGGACATCGCCTTCAATATACTTATCAAAGAAAGCTAGACTTCGAATTTGCGTGGACGAACTATCGGGGGCTTATCTAACAATAGCGTATGGTTCATGATACCGGCCTACCCATTCTCTGTTTTCAAGCGAAGCGTGCACTAACTGAGCTGTGAAGCTGGTAGTGTTCCAAAAAAACTCACAGCCGCAGAGAAAACACGTCACACGCTCACCCAAAAACCCCGCTCGCCCACGGCTGTGCGCGTAGAAGAAATCCTGAACAAAATAGGTTTTCTTACCGAGGCTTAGCTTTGACAAGGGGTCACCCTGGCCGAAAGCGAGTAGCTTGACCACTATAGTCATTCAAAAGCTAAGAATAAATGTAAGCGCCGCCCACAACCTTTGCTTTCCCAACCAGGGAGAACTTGCGTAGCGGCCCCATCTGGTCGCGTTTGCTTATTTCCGTGACGTCAAGCACCTTTCGCGTAATTCAGGTAGTTGATTTTCCCATACAGACACATGTTAGTGTCGCTGGTTTTCAGTGAAATTTCAGCAATGATTGCGACACCACTGCTCAGCCAAACATAATATTTTTGGCAGGGGCGGCAAACGTTTAATTCACAGTATGCGTGCTGCTTACATTAGCAGCCAAAAATGTACTTAAAGCGTGAACGTAAAACCGCCTAGCACGAATGTCTTGCACAGACGAATGGCAGTCGTGCAGCGGTTCTGAGGAAGGAGCTTGTATTTATTCTTAGGCTGTAACCGACTCTAGGCCACGAGCCCATGCTTTCCCAACGTGAACTGAACTAGCATATATTGGTATACGTTCCAGCATCACCAGACACAGGGAGTGCACGCTTCCCGTCAAAATTAGGGAAATGTATTCTGTGTCTCAGATACCGAGAAACATGCACCCTCAACAAAATTACGGCAGACGCAAAGGAGGGCCAGGGACCTTCTCAGCAGAGCGGCTCGCATTGAAGACAACGTCGCCTTCGTTGACGCTGCGCAATACGCAGCTTCAAATCACTTTGTTTCAGCGGTTACGTCGCTGCGTGGGGAGCTGCTGACATAGTTTACGATTAAAAATACTCACGCCGATAAAGCCGGACAGGTGGCAGTAGCCATTGTCATGGCCACCACGAACCGTTCCACCATATTCACAGACTCGCGAGCTGCCACCGGAGCGTTCGTGAAAGGATGGGTATGCAAAGAAGCCGCTCGCATTCTCTCTGCTGCACCTTGGACAGGCAAAAAGAACCCAATCTGGTTTTTCGGTCTCGTGGGCAGTGATGCTCATGAAGCCGTCCCCAACGCCAACGAACTTGCACACTTCTAGGCGCGAAGTCTCACCCGCCACGCCGGAAGTGGGCACTCGGAGGCCGAGGGAGGGCGGTGGCAACGGGACCCTCTCCTCACGTTTAACGAGGTGTGTAAGCACTACCAACTGGGTTTTCGGAAGTTTCCGCTTCCTCACCGACACCTAAACAGACCACAGGCCTTGGAATGCTACAGACGGAGACGTGTCTGTCTCCTTTTATACAATCCAAATTCATAGAAGGCATCAGCCCGGGATGTCCACGTTGTGGACATCCCAGGTGCACGCTTCAGCACATGCTGTGACAGTTTCACGACTTGCGCAGTGGCTCAGGGTCTCCCTCCACAGAGGAAGACTGGCTCCGACTTCTCACTAGCTCCGCCAAGGAAGACCAGCTCAGGGCTGTCCAGAGAGCCCACGAAGTCGCCGAGAGTAAAACTCTCGGCCCCATCGTGGGTGCGGCCCGCGGACGCTACCCCCTGACGGGGCATTCGCCTTCTCAGGAGCAAATAAAACTTCTTTGTCTGTCTGTCTGTCTGTCTGTCTGTCTGTCTGTCTGTCTGTCTGTCTGTCTGTCTGTCTGTCTGTCTGTCTGTCTGTCTGTCTGTCTGTCTGTCTGTCGGTTTGTCGGTCTGTCGGTCTGTCTGTCTGTCTGAACTGAAGCTTAGGCTTGCGTTCTATCGACGCTGCAAGAAAAAAAAAACTATTGGGAAGCAGTGCAGTTGTTATGGGCACTTCAACGAAATATTTCATGTTGACAAACTAAAAGAGATCTGCTGGACAATGCGTGCGGTCCGTCTCGGTAATTGGACATTTCAGGAAAATTCCAGTTCCGACAAAATCGAATTCCTAACCCGCGTTTCCATGATCACATGATGGTCCTTTCGTTGAGGCAATGAGCCGGGAAGGAGGAGAGAGGCAAGTGCTAAACGAAAACTCCACTCGTCGAAGTGGAGAGGAGGAAGGAAAGACGAAGGAGAGGAGATGAGAAGTGGAGGGGAAGGGGACAATAAATAAATAAAACGAACTAAAATTTCTGAGCCAGGCGGACTGGTGGTACCTAGCCTGAAGGAACAGCGGTACTGGGCGGTCTTCCTTAGCATACCAGCCAAGCCTGGCCTAGACCTAACCGCTTAAGCCTAAAAAAGCCAAGTTGAGCCGGGTACCTACGCTCCTAAGGCGAGCGTGGTTACCACTCGGCTAGCACGATAGCACAACAAGCATTTATGGAAACCATGCCATTGTGTTTCTATGGGCGACAGAACGAGAAAAATAGAGAGAAACAGAAAGGAAGAGGGAAATAAAGGAAAACAAGGAGAAAGAAAGAAAAAAGAGCGAAAGAAACAGAGAAATAGAGACAAAAATAACGTAGAAAGATGAAGAAAGACAGAAATAAATAGAGAAATAGAGGCTCAACTTAGCTTTCTTAGGCTTAAGCGGTTAAGTCTACGCCAGGCTTGGCTGGTATGCTGAGGAAGACCGCTCAGTACCGCTGTTCCTTCAGGCTAGGTACCACCAGTGCTAAGCTGCCATAAGTTTTTAATATTAAATGCGAAGCATTTCTAAGCGGACTGCCAGTACTCTGGCCGTTTCTATCTACGTATCTATCTATCTAGGCGCCTACGTCTGGGCGCTCTTGTGGTCGTCTCCTTAGCTTGACACATATCAAAATTTGCATAGGAGGGAATGAGTTTACGAAGAACACGATAAACAGTTCATTACATCAATGGCGTGAGCTAGTAGTCGCGTACGTCATGAAACCCTTCCCTTCAGTCACGTGTGGCACATACTCGTATACCACGGCTCATGGAATGGGGGTATGAGCTACATGTTATTCACATTTTGTATCAACCCAGGAACGGCGATAACAGAGTATAAAAATCTTTATGCGTTCGCGTCATGGAGCTTGTGTTGCAGAAAATTCGGGACAGGCTTCGAGGCTTCGGCAGCGTTCTGGGTGAGGGAAACATTACAGGGACGGAAATATTGAAAATCGCGGTTAGAGCCGCAACCAAACCAAGGCATTCTGCGTGGCAGTCAAGTGTTCATCCACAGAGTTACGCCATACAGTGCTTGAAACTGCTTACGAAAAAGAACCAATAATGGCTTCATATTGCGGCAACGTCAACTATGCTTGCAGTGTTCGCTATCGCCATTTGGAAGAATGTAATGCACATTAAACATTAACTACTATGACTCGGCAAGTTATGGGCAACCATTGCTCAATTCGGAGGAATATGGAGAAAACCTCTTCTTGTTGTGTGCATATCATCGCACTATATTGTGCCGTTCATTTCGATAAAACTGGCATCTCTGCTCTAAGGTGAATAGCGACTGCACGTCGGACCATAGCATACCCTTTTGGCGTCGGTGTAGCCGACGTGCCTGGTGACACCACGGTCACTCCCGTAGCCAGAGAAGAAGTGTGCGCGTGTGTTTTAGGGGGGGGGGGGGGGTGCTTAGAAGGCTCCTCCCGCCAAAATCAGTCCAAATCGCAACGCTTGACTGAAAGCAATGAAAATGTCGCAGTTTCGCTGCAAGGGCGAAGGAATGAATGTGATAGCAAGGAAGTGGAATGTCACAGCAGGAATGACAAGCAGCTCGATACTTGCAGCGCGCCGCTGAAGCACAAAGAAGGACGCCCGAAAAGAACGCGCAGGTATACACAGGACAAGCGTGAACTGACAACTGTCACAGTTGTTACGTCTTTGTGCTTGAGCGACGCGCAATGTTTGTTTGTTTCCTCAAAATTATCTGCTGAGAGTGTCCATATCGCAATAAAAATCCAGTATAAGCCACTACTCGCGTACTGTTTCGCATGACATTGACTCCCAGTATGAGAGGAATCTGTCGATTTTTTTTTCAGATGCTTTTAGCTGAGCGTCGCTTACGCTCAGCCCCGTGCAGATGTAGCGCCCCGAAAGAGTGCAGCGAACTGCATATAAATTGCGCGCTTTTGGCCTGCGCGTCTTCCCGAGACGCAGTCAGCTTGGCTGCAAAACGACGGCGAAGCCAAGTAGACGCCCCTTCACGCTCTGCTGAGTTGACTTCAAAAATAGAGCGAGAGATGCGTTCTACGTTCCACTGCTCGCATGATCGTTCTGCGCACGCGCACTAAAGTTCCTTCAACGCGTTTGTGTGTACATTGCGTCACGTGCGCTGCAATTCCTTCTAAGGGTTCCTGTGTAAATTGATAGCATACACACATCTGACCGGAGCGAATCATGAACGCTCAGCTAAAAGTGCCTATTACGACCTGAAAATTTCGCGCCTCCAAGTGCTCAATGGAGCAACAAAATTAGCTTTACCGAGACAATAGTCTTGCTTCTTCTTATTCGTTCGAGGTATGCGTACTGCCGAACACTGGAGTGCGGTATTTACAAAATTTCGTTGGTTTAACTGTTTTGTAGGGCTTATTTTGGTTAGGAACAAAGATTTTCACTAAGGATTCTCACTAAGAGAAAGGAAAGACAGGGATGTTAACCAGTCTAGAGGGACCGGTATGCTACCCTACACTGGGTGAAGAGATGGGGGAGATATAAAGATACAGAAAGCGAGAGAGAGAAGGAGCGCACTCACGCACAAAAAGTGACGCACATCTCACAGTACTGGTAACGCCGTTAGTCTATAGGCACCCTACAGTCGAGTTTTGCAGTGTGACTGCAGCGCCGGAACGCACAGTCTAGCGGATAAAAAAAGCAACTGTGAGACGGGGCCGGTAAGAAAATGGAACGCGACGCGCGTCTCTCTTCATTCATTGGTGGGCGGACTGCGGCCGGGCTACACGGGCGACGCGTTCGCGCGTCTGTTTTCTGCGTGCCCCTAACCATAGAGTTTCCTACAATACTTACTAGAGGGAACTCTGGCGCTAGCGTTTATGGGAGCTGGGGGGCGATCGGAGATCTCTGTTCTGCGCCGTTCGTTCGCGTTCGTTCTGATGATCGCACGCGATTGGCTGAAGCCGGACAACTCACGCCACTCTAAGGGGCGTGACAATTTCTTTTTTTTCCTTGATGTTTTCTTTTTTGGTGACGTCATGCCGCGTCATAACGAGCATGTCGTCTGCTAAAAGTGAACGGAGAGCGAGCCCGTTCGCTCGCGTTCTCTCGAGCGAACAATGGCGTCGCACGGCATGTATTTCGAGTGATGCGGCGGTTGCGGCTGCCGCAACAGCTGATTTTGAGAAAATGGCGCTTGCAACGGTGCTTCCCTGCTACGTTGGCGTTTCTCGAAGCAGATGCAGAATAGTAGGAGGTGCGAAATGCGTCTGAAGAGATGAGCGAGTGTGAATTCCAACGTCGCTTTCGTTTCTCGAAACGTGCTGTACGTTGGTTGTGCGACGAACTCGACCCCGTCATCGGGTGCCAACGAACCAGTGGGATTTAAAGAGAGCGGAAGGTGTTGTGCGCGCTGAGATTTTTTTGCGATCGGATGCTTCCAGCGAGCTGTCGGCAGCGAGGAATTCATCGGCCTGTCGCAGTTGTCCGTCAGGAACACGCCATTACTGTCGTTCGCGGGCAAAAACGGTGGGTGGCCTTTTCCGGAGACCACAGACGCGAAGAGCGAACAAAGGCGGCGTTCGCGCGGCTCGGGCGGATTCCCGTTGTGGTCGGGTGCGTGGATGGTACGCTCATCGCAATCCAGAAGCCCCATGGCCTGAGCTTCGAGGACGCGACGCATTACATGTCGCGGAAGGGATTCTACGCATTCAACATCGTGATCGTGAGTATTATTCATGCATTATATGCGTAGCTAATTGTTTCATTTATATTGCTTAAACTTTCCGCTTTACTGAGGCTGTTGCAATTGAGTATAGTGGGAGTGGTATTTTCGATCTATCTAGAACGGGAATTGGTTCGTTTCAGGGCACTTCGCTTAGGAAAGGCGATGAAATCATGCGACGCGGGGTACACTTTGGTTCAGCGGCCTGCACAGTGCATAATATTACCGTTGCTCGTTCGCCATGTGTACCCGAAGCTTGATTCTCGATTTGTATTTGTCGAGATTAGCGCTCCCAGAATGTGCCGTAGTATGTCCTTATTGTTCATTGTCGTGATGGACGTTACATGGATCAATACACGTACATTAAATACGCATTGTTTCATAACCCGTTTTTTCAGTCGCAAGTTTTTCATGTTGTAGGTATTTTGTGATACATTGCCTTAAACATACAGCAGTAATTTGGTTAAAATGCTTTGGTGGCTGGAAGATGGGTTGTTCCAAGCAGTAAACATGCAGACTACCCTTTGACACTGCATTGTCCGCGTGTTAGAACTTATGGTACAAGTCCTACCCTCTCGATGATTTGTTCATAGCTATGTTTCAACAGTCAGTAACAGTGCAGACAGATGTAGTTACATTAACATAATACCCAACATTGTACCCAAGGTATTTTATGGGTACAATTTTGACTGAATTGAATTCTGCAGAGATGTGATGCCGACCCCTGGATTCTGGATGTCAGTCCATGTTTCCCGGGGTCATGTCATGACTCGTGGGTATGGTGGGGGAGCCCTCTCCGTCAGCACCTGGAAGCAAAACTGCGGCTTGCTTGGTAAGTGCTGTCAATGCTTGACACATACAAGACGTTATCACTACAGCTGTCATGCCGCCCTCGTGCAGGAGACTCCAGCTATCCATTAGAACCGTGCCTCCTGACACCAGTGCCCGGACGACCAGCTCCTGGCACCCCTGAGAACCACTACAACAAGGCCCACACCGCCATGCGCACTGTTGTGGAGAGGTGCATCGGGGTCCTAAAGAGCAGGTTCCAAAGCTTACAGCGTTATCAGACCCTGCTCTACAATCCCGATCGAGCAGCCACCATCATTGCTGCTTGTGCAGCTCTGCACGATATTGCGTTGGCGGCACATGAGCCTGTTTTCGAAGGGCACGATGACGACACCGACGATGTTGAGCTGCTGCCAGCAGCAGCTGACCTACCACCGCCACCACAACGGGAGCCAGCAGCAGCGCAACCGCGTAATGAACCTGTTTCGAGGACCACAGGGCCTGCATGCCGAGCACCTGCGCAGAGTACGCCGCCACCTGCAACGACCTCGGCAGCATTGTGTGGTGCGTGTTTGTCTTTGTTCATTGTGTTTGTCACTGGCATGAACAAAAGGCTGTTTTTTTTACTACACTTCAAATGTTTGCTACACATATCAATGAAACAGGGTTCTCCTATCAATGAATAACCCCATTGCATAGGTCGGCAAAAAATGTAGAGCTCACCCTGACTCACTCATGAAATATATTTTGCCCTTGGGGCTCACTCGAACTCAGACTTACCAAAATTTTCCTCAAGCGGATTCACTTGGACTCGGGCTCACTAAAACTCACCAATGTATTACACACCTGGACTCGCAGCTCGATCTGAATCTGAGTGAGTCGACTCATGAGCGAGTTTGCCGACCTGTGCCTCCTTGTCACAAGCCATGCTGATGAAATACTTCGACCAGGTTGTAAAATATGGCGCTTCACACTAAGCACAAGTGAGAGCTCAACTGTGAATGGCACATTGTGCCATTCACAGCCAAAGTGGTAACCTGAAAAAGCTGTTTGAATCAGGACAGCAACATGCGGTAGCTTTAGTGCAACAAGAATCGTGCTTGTAAATGAAGTGAACAATATGGGTGGTGTCAGAATTGAAATTTTATTACAAGTATCACGAGCAGTGCACATAAAAAGCAAAATAAATACATATCCCTTAAATTTAATGCCAAGAAAAATACTATAAAAGTACCTTCCTTTTATAATATACAAATGGAGTTATTACAAAGTGCCTGCTGCTCCTCTGCAGCAACACACGCGTCTCGCAGCACGAAAGTCATTGTATTACATGAAAACAAGGCACAGTCGAACCGGTATTAATCGAACTCGCTAAGAAAATGCAAGTTGTTGGTTTCTGATATGTCTTCCTCTATTATTGATTTCTGTTTGTACCCAATCCTGTTGTCTAAACACTTCTAAGCAACAGAACACGTATTCGTAAACTATTTTTTGGTCTTGCAATATTTCAAAATTGTTGTGCAACCTAGACCATTCACAAACGCTTTTCTTTTTTTCTAGGATGTGTAAAAATCGATAGAAAACGTACAGTGTGCCACAATATTCTACACGTATACACTATAAACATAAAGACACACTACAGTGCACTATGTGCATATACTGCAAAATAAATCTGCATATATGTACAACTAGTCTTTACAAATCACTGTGCAGGTGGCTTCCGCTGCAATGAGGGCCCGGGCAAGGGTACCAACGCCTTGCAGTTCGTGGACCACGTCACCGAGAAGTTGAACCTGGCGCAGCTTTCCAATGATGCCTGGCCCTGCCGCCTGGTGTTTGCGGCTAGTAGCTCCAGCGCCTTGGCCTGCCGGTTGCCCACATCTCGCAGCTACGGCATGAGCTGGAAACCAAGAAATGTGTTGCCATTATCATCTATAAATTTCCTGCTACCGACTCTTCGCTGGAAGCTTATGTTCGTGAAGAGTTTCATTGTGTGCAACAATTTCCTCTCTGTTGAAAATCCACTGACCCAACGGCATCCATGAATGGTGCTTGGTTCACCGCACAACCAACGCACTTCGTTGGACAGACCAAAGCGGTGCCGAAATTCATTTTCGCTCATCTCATCAAACGCATCTCACACCTCTAACCACCTCTGCATGAGAAGCAACCAAACAGCCCTTTTCAGGGCTGCACAATCGTTTGCCCGGCTTTACGCGATGACTGACACAATCTCCTTCCGAAACCCTAGCTGCTGCAGTATGCAAAACATACAGCAAGCAGGTGTAACACAGGTGCAAACATGTGCATTTGTGTATGATGGCTATGTGAAGAAGTTATATAACGAGCTTGCTTTTTGAACAGTATATTTAGCAATAGCACATTTTCAGTTTCGCTTTTGAAACAATTGACAAAATAGGGAAACATTTCAAGATGTTGAACATTTTTGCAATGCAACTTTTTTGCTACATTTCACCATAACTGCAAGGCAGGACACCTGTTTATTCCATCTGACAGTTATGCATACAACTAGCTCCTGCAACCGTTTGCCAAATTTTTTTGTGCAGCCTTTTGTCTTTATGCCCACAGATGTCATCTCTTCACAAACATATGCCTGCACGCATGAGCATCACCTGTGAGCATGTAACACCATCTACAGTTAATCAAAAACATCAGTGAAACTTACGTGTTGGGGCACGGGGAAGATCCTGGGCCACATCCTCTTCAGCCACACCAGCAGCAGCTGGAGCAGGGCTCACCTGTTATAGTAAGAAGTTTCTTGATTGACACACTGAGTGCAATAAGAAATATGGAGTGGAAGTGGACAATAGCAATGTTTTTTTAGAATGTTTCAACAGCGGCATGCTATGACACACAGACTTCGGAGAGAGGGGTGGAGGGAGGCAAGCCTACTGGCTATGACCTCACTCGACTCGAGGGTCTGAGAAATGGGTTGGAACACGTAGGGTGCTCTAATGAGCTTCGAAATATAGTTCGCGGCTGTTCTTTCGTCATCACCACAAATGTGGCTGTTTTGCTTTCTGTTCTGAGCGGCACAACGTGTTAGCACCTCAGCCAACGCGGCGGCCGGGTGATTCACTCGATATTGTTTGAAAAAGTATAACACACAGCGCGTAATGGCTCGAAGCAAATGAGCACACTAATTCGCAGCATACAAGTAACAATGATATCCTAAGCCAGTGCTTACCGATTCAGATCACCCGAACTCTGGGCCTCGCTTACTGTCGACCCGCGCGGCCTCGGTAACCCGTAATCTGGCCGCCTCCGGTGCCGCTGTAAAGCACAAGCGGGACGTGTAAGATGACCGACCACAATACAATTGTGCTCGCACTCAGCTCTGCTGCTCTCGGAGTTTGGCAAGGCTGTGGTGTTACGCGCAGGGACTTCGTTCAAAAGCGCTACCAGCTCCTGCCACATGTCGTCCCGGTCCTCCCTCGTGAACGACGGCTCCAGCGGGCACGACAGCGTCGCGATCTGTGGATGCTCTTTCACAAAAGCCAGCAGAAGCTCCTTTTGACGATCAGACAACCGAGAACCAACGCAGACGTCGCGATGGGACGACATTTTGAAACTGCGTCAGCCGCTACTTTTCTTTTTTTTTTCGCGTTCGCGACACCATCTAGCGACGACGTCAAAAAAAACTAACATTATTAAATATTATCACTCAAAGCTGTTGCTGTTTGAAAGAGTGTTTGAGCTTGAGAAGCAAAAACAATAATTTTCTGTAAAGTATTTACATTTATTTAAAGGCGAGAAACGCTTCACGGTCCCCGTGCCGACGTCACAGGATGCGCGTCTACTTCCGGAAAGCTCTCCGCTTCACGATTGGCTGTTCTCTTCCTCTCGGCGGTTCTAGGCGGGAGAGCTGCGCCTCCTCTCACTTTTGTGACGTAGGCACCGCAGAACGAACGCGAACGAGCAAAGATCTCCGATCGCCCCCCTGCAATGCATTGCGCTTCAGCCAGCATGGGAATCATGGGTAGTACACGGATTTGTCTAAACTTCGTTCTTTTGGCTCCGTTTGGCTCCGCGTCGCCTGCATCCGCTTTGTCGCAAAACGAAGTTCAGCAAAAATCAGCAGTTTCACTTCACCACTTTAACTTCTTTAGGCTCACCGATTCAAATCTGGTCACGAAGTTCACAACGATCCATTCTTTTATCCGAAAGAAAACCAAAACATAGCAATAAACAAAGCCAGAAGTGCGTTCGAAGCCCACAAGCACGAAGACTAGGCAAATCCGTGTACTACCCATCATTCCCATGGTGGCTGAACGATCGCAGCGCCAGAGTTCCCTCTAGGTCATTTTAGGAAACTCTATGCCCCTAACGACCAATGTCAGCGAACTTGGCACGGGCCAGTGCGAGCAACGCAGCTCTATCTGGTCAGTGGACGGTGCCTATAACCGCCGGTGAAAGTATGATGTCTTCAAGATGTTGAGCACTGCCTTCGTCGCCTTCACCCGCGATGACCTCTCAGGACGACATTCCAGAATGGTTTCTGCCGTCATTGGTCTGGGATCTATACGAGCAAGAGTGACCGCGAGCGATTTTCTCTGCGTATGTTGCGAGGACAGTCACAGAAGAGGTGTTGTAGTGCCTCCTTGCTACCACAGTTTTCACAAAACGGGTTGTCAGCCATTTCGATTCGAAAGGCGAATGACTGTGAAAGCCACTGTTAGCCATAAACGGCAAAGCAGAGTGGCATCATTTCGGCGTAGTCCAGTAGATTCTCACTAAAGGCGCACAACTCGACTACCAGCTTTCAGCACAGCTTTTAAAATGCTCTACTACCAACAATTCTGTAACATACTGAGCGTTAGAAACTCTTGCGCAGCACCAGCAAGAGAGTGACGGTTTTGTGTGGTGTCAAAACGCGTCTAGTAGCTCGGAAATTCGGCATCGCAGCACTTTTATTGTTACGAGACAACCCGGTAATTTGCAGCTCGGGATGGCTATATACGGTTTTTGCTTAGTTCAGTGCATAACAGAAAGTTGTGGAGTCGCCCTCAACATGAAAGCTGTAGGAAGTGCGGAGCAGTGATTCGCATGTCATTCAGCAACAAACTCGCGGAGCGTGTTGGAACTTGGGGGGGGGGGGGGGGTGCTGGTTGGTAAGACATTATTTGAGTGTTGGAGAACTGGGGCCCCAAGGAGCATGGGTACCCAAGTTTGCCAGTCGCCAGGGCGCATGCGCAGAACTTGGGCTCAGGCGCTGGCGTTGACCAAAGATCCGCAAATCGAAAACTAGCGTGGGTCCCCAAGGCGTCCTGGGTCGCCAGCGAGACGATGTAGACGCAGCGCGGGCCACGACGCAGTATGGCCCGCGTCTCGCATAATCTTAATATCGCCACGTGTGGCGCGCGCGCCCCGTGCCTTTTGCCCAACGCAGCCTGCGTTTGACCCAGTTCTCAAACTCTGCTGATCCTCCAAACGCAAGAGTTGCTTGGGGACCCAGTGTGTTGGGTCCCCAACTTTCAAACTCTCTATTATGTGGACTTACACTGCACTTAGGACTGCACACCACAGTCCAAGTGGCAGTATGAACGCAGCCTGTGAGCATCGCTGAAGGATCTGCGTTCCCTCAGCGATGCTCGCGTTCACGGGCAAGCGCACCTCGCATTCCAACCGTGCAACCTGCTAGTCCTCCATGACGGGAAAGGAAACCTTCGTTGGTGATGCCGTGGCGTCCTCTCCCCTCCGACTTCCCTCCTCCTCTCTATCCCTCATCACTACTCCTTACCATAATTTCACTTTTCCGCCCAAATGCTATGCCATTATTAAACGTAGCGCAAAACAACACGGAACAAGTAAAGTGGACGTAAGCGGAAGCAAAGTAAGAAGGATGTCTGCCCAGCAAGACGTCCTTTGAAATCCTATGCTAATTTCACGTAGTCGTGACGCTGATGAAGGCAGCAGTCGGCCTGTTCAAGTCCAAACTTTTTATTTGGGCGAACCTGCACCCGGAAAACGAAGCGACAACGTGCAAGCGATTCACACTGTAAATTGATAGTGGCGTGAGCAATCGTCGGCCGTTGTGTAATCTGGTCTGCGGTTAGGTTCGTCGGTATTTATACATGAGGCATCGAACATTCGAGTTTTATCGCTGGTGTCCGCGCTAGTTCCAGAATAAGCTCAACTGTTCGCGTTTGCGCGCTCAAGCCTATCAGACGATTCTAAAATAATCCGGAAGGTTCCCAGCAATACGGGCGCGGCCTCCAAAAGACAGTGGCTAAACGTGTAACGGTCCGGTTACACAGAAGTACAAAAGGAGCACGCGTGGTACTATCCTGTACACCGCGGCTATGCTATGCTCTGCCTCCCTCCTTGCCCCACTTCCCTTTCCCGCAGCCTTACTATATCATACTATACATTGTTATCATATACATGGCTTTGCTTGCGTGATGCCGTACATAGCTGTGCTATGCTTTGCCATCTCCCTTCTCCTTTCTCTTCTCCTCAACCTCACACCCATTCCCACCTCCTTGCTGTACGCGGCTATGCGATACGTGGTTTTGCCTGCATGACGCCATACATGGCTATGCTATATTTTACCATCTCCCTTCCTCCTTTTCATCCTCCTCACTCTCGCTTCCCTTTCCAACAACCTTGCTATAAGTGTTTGCCATTCTGCAATCAGCAACGAAAAAGAGAATAAGCAGCACTAAGAACTTGTGTATTTTAAATAGTAGAAAGGCCTATTAAATGTTATGACAAATGCTAATGAAATGTCTATACGCGCATCAGTTAACGAAGTGATATTGAATGGAGACAGCGCTGGTTTTAGCCAGCGTATTGCCTAGATTAGGAATAAGTCATCCTCAGTGAACGTGACGCCACACTACCAAACATTACCTATTATTTAGTCAACATTATCAAACTAGCTGATATTAGAAGACATTTGCCGGTGCTAGCGGGTGCTGGAAATCAGCAAGGAAATACGATACTTGAAGACACGGGACTTACTAAACGCTATGTAAGAGTGCCCTGCCTTCTCGGGCGACCCGTTTTTTCCTTCGCTTGTAAAAGATGGAACAGCGTTAGAGGATGGGGGTCGCAAGAGGCCAACAGTAATAGTGTCTTCAACAGATTTATCACAGACGGCTAGACTGCGAATTCCTGTGCTCAATATAGCAGGCGCTTATCGATCAAGGGCTTATGGCTCGGGTAGCCAGCCTACCCATTTTGTGTTTTATTCAGCATCGGACTTCATCGTATTTCTATGAACCGAGTCTTCGCCTCACAAACTATCTAGAAGTCAATGACTGATTTATTTATTCAATAGAAAGGAACCAGTTATGGCGTTAAGTAGGATGTTTGTTCCTGCAAAAAAAAAATTGGAATCGGTGGAACTTAGCGAAGGTTACTGCCAGTGCACGCTCACAAGAACAATACAATTATAAGTGATAAAACACATAATGCGTAATACAGTCGAACGCGACTATAGAACTAGGGTAAATAAATAATCCTTCATATCGAACTATGCTCGAACACGGCGATGCTTTGACGTCAATGCATAAGAATATTTACTGCCACATCGAACGAAAATTAGCGGGACACCTTGGGCAGGGCGAAAGGTCCCCAAAAGGTTGGCTTCCTCTGACAAATATTTCGTTTTTCCTCACGGAGGTAGACATTCCCGCATGTATTTTGGAGAGCGAACGGTGAGAATAGGAGGGCGCCGCGCGGAGCGACTAGAAACTACCGCTTGCCACATTGTGCATTTTCCCGTGATTCCTCGTCGTTGCGCCGGCTTTCGTTTGGGGCTGCCGTTCGCTTCTCAGCTCGTTTCGTTAATCTGATAGATGTCGTAAAACAGAAGGACCTGATATTCCCCGCAACGCCGATGATAATCAATGCAGCCGAAAGTGGGGCAAGGGCCAAAGTAGCTGATGCTTGCGGCACCCGACGAGTTCATGCAGTGGCGTATGAAAACTTCGAGGCACTGTTTAGATCAATACCGTAAATTTATCCGTATATCCCGTCCCTGCATATAATCCCGCCTCCCCTACTGCAAACTGCTGAAAAATTACAAGAATCTATCTTTTAATGTGAACGCGTGTTCCTTACATTAACTTGGAGCAGTGCCGTGAAGCAAACCTGCGCAGCTAAATTCGCACCGAAAGCCGAATTATTCAATTAAGATTTGTATATGGAATTATACGGTAAATTAAAATAATTCCCGCTTCTTTGCCAGTTCGATATATTTGGTGTCGACTGTAATGTGTCCAGCAATAAAATGGGCATTTGGGAGAAACATTATGCGCATTTTTATATAAGCTTCTCCTTCATCTTATAGAAAAAAAAATGTGACTGGCGCTGATAAAAAGATCTTTTCAATCCTTGTTTTGCGTTAATAATTTGTCCCAGATATTCAATAATACATTGCGTTTACTTCCGTTGATATTTGTCTCAGTCTTCTTTCATTCTGTTTATATTTCGTTCTATACCTGTTGCTAATGCTCTACATTTGTTGCAGCATCTCTAGCCTCACTCACGTGCGGTAGGCTGCGAGAAGACGGCGCTCTTTCTGGCATAATTTTTCTCGATTCCACTGCGTACCTCGCGTGGAGCGCGATAGTATCTTATCTAACTTGAATTTGTAGAGACCACGAAGGCAACGACGGAACATCGACAAACTTCCGTTTTAATTGTCATCGCTATAAAAACCCGCGAACTGAAATCTCCATGAGCGAATTATCTCATCGTGGTGGACACCGAGCTATAAATTGCAGCATAGATTGACGTAAAAAAAAAACGAAAGCGCATGAATCGTAACGGCGCTAGACAGCATTCCGCAGGGTATTGGATGGATATGTCGCGATGGTTTCGATTGGGATGTCAGTGCAAAGCAATCTTCGCGGGCAAACGGTGGCAATGATTATAAGATGAATTACATATTTTTCGTCCCTAACTTTAAAAAAAATCGTATTCATTATAACGGTACACAACAGAAAGCAGGAAGTGTGCTGAAAATTTTCGAATGATAAAGAGGAAAACTATGCTGCACATTCTCAATATCTTCTGGTTTGACATTGTGCTTTTCATTCATAAGAAAAGAATAAGAATAACGAGAAGAGAATTATCAAGATAGAGAAGCGCCCCTCCGATATGAATACCTTCATTCTAGACTTTCCTTCGGCAAGATTTCAAACTGAAAAATTTTATTCCCCAGCCATTTTATCGCGGCCGCGGTGGCAAAGAAGAATGTGGAATGCTGAGAAAGAACCCTGTGGCAGCACTGTCGAGATGGTCGTCACTCTGCCCCCTAATATACGAGGCATGCTTCTTTTCTTGCAAAAATGGTTCCCCCTCAGTCTTTCTGACTTGAACATTCACAGCGTTTCTCTCCCCTATCGCCCACCCCCCTGCTCTCTCTTTTCCGTTCGTCTCTCGCTTTCACATATAGCATCCCCGGGATGCCATGTACTTTCAGCAATATTTCGTCCACTACTTGTAGGTATTCGGCGCCCTCGAGCCTCAAGAAGAAAGCTTTGGTTTACCAGAGGGAAGTGGTGCCGAGAGACGCCTGGAAATCGTGGCAGCTGGCAGCTCATGTATGAGCGAAGCCATGCGGTGAAACACAATGAATGGATGGATGGAAAAACTTGATTTAGCTCCTTTAGGTCGCGCTAGTTTCTTAGCCCGAAGCAGACGTGAAGAAGAATGCCCAGGAAATAAGAGAGACGAAAGCAAAGACGCAATCGCAACACTTGGCATAAGATGTGCTAGGAATAATAAAAAGAAATGTGAAGTGCGCTTCTCTTGCGCGAATTTTACTGTAGAAAGTATTCTCTATGAAAAAAATTAAAGCGACCGTAATGCAAGACTTGGAGAACTGAATGTGGCCCACTCACTGAATGGGTTGGTAAAATTGTGACTAACTGTTATCCATGTTCTTTTAGTTTAGGCAATAAAGTTAGTTGAAAGTACGCGCGTGTCCGTGTTTTTCTGACTGTGTCATTGTGTATAATTTACGCGTACCATTTCTACCCTTCTTTCCCTTCGTCTCATTCGATTCATTGATCCTTACTTGATTAGTTGACGTACCATAGTACCACTCCAGCTTCCATTAGCGAAATCAGCTTGAAGATGAACCGTCCAACTTCATTTTGCTGTGGATCTCTGTTATTACCATATTCACAGAATAACACGCGTGAACACCAGAAACTTCTGCATATGGTCAGCAAATTTAGCGGGTAGCGTAAGCATCGTGCTAGTCACGTGTTTATCTACATGCGCAATACTTCATGACTCCGTGTTTGTAGTTGAGCTGGGTGTACGGGTACCTCGATAAGCACCAGCCCCCTGCAGGACAGCGGCGCGCACTCGCTAACACGACAGAAGAACTTGGAAACAATGGGTAGCCTTTAGGCTTTCTTGCTAATTTGTATGCGAATATTTTAAAAACATTGCTAGGTAATGCGCATTGCTGAAGGTATGCCCGGAAATTAGCCATAAAGCCAACCTGAAATTTTCATCCCAGACGAGGTCTTCTCATTTCTGGTGCCATGGGGTGGTGCTGGCGTGCTTTATCTAAGATTTTGGTGCTGCGAAAAAATCTCGCCCTTTCCAATAAAACATCGTCGCGTACCTACGTAGGCGAACAAGCAAGTACACACACGTTGAAAAATAAATGTCGATATGGCGCTTACATTTCTGATGTCTATGGCTGCGCAATCTAAAGCTATAAATATCAACAGTGCGCGCGGAATTCATTTGCATCTCCATTTTTAATGTTCTTCTCTTAAACGTTGCTGCTGCTGTTGCTGTCGCCCTCTTCAGCAAGCGCGAAATTCCGACTCCGTATTCTGAATCTAAAGGCTATCAGAAGATGTGACCGAATCTCTCGGGGGCACTTTTTGAGAAGTTGCTGCCAGCACCGGTTATCTTTCATTTTGTGGCCCTCAGTTCTTGCCTAACACCTCCACGAAATTTAGTGCGTCAAACGGATTGATCTTGAACGCCTACGCTACCGCAAAGGCAAATATATAAAATCACAAGACACCAGGAAGATAGAATGAATGCTAGAGCAAACAGCGGGAGAGACATTCGCTTGGGATCACGACGTCCCTAACGCAATCTTAGTCGACAAGCAAACAAAAAATCAATAAAACCCTGCAAGTAAAACATAGTGAAAATAAAAACACAATCCGGCCGCGCAGCGTCAAGATAGCGTTTCGTCGTTCCGAATCGCGGATTGAATCGAAACCGGATCGAGGCAGGAGAAAGGTCTATCTTTTCTGGAAAGGATAGGGAAAATACGCAGTTTGCGTAAGAGAGAGGGAGTTGGTCGTAATGGAGGAAAGGGTATACAGCAGCTAAGATGCTTCGACAAGCGTAAAGGAAAACAAGGACGTAGGGTGAACAGATACAAGTGAGCTTGCAGGACAACGATAACGTTGGCACGAGATTGATCGTTTCTGTCTTGCTTGATAACGTTTCGCGTGTAACCCTTTCTTCTTTTAAGCTAGCTGTATGTTCCTTTACTCTCGCGCCATTCAGCGTCACTATATTTTTGTTCGCATATGGGTGAAGCTGTACGCTCCAACTTGTGTGCACCCTCTGTTCAGTACCATTTTCCGATTCGCTTTCGAAAACGAGTCCAAGCAGCAACTTTTCTAGCTGGAACGTAGATAAGCACATGCTGTGGCCCTATAAAATGGCGATGCACAAACACATGCTACGATCACACAAACTTGAAAAACGCAACTCGCCGGGAATACAACCATGAACCAATGAATAGGCGAGAGTCCGACAGATGAGACACATTTATCAACTTGCTTGATGATCGATAATGTCAAAGTATGTCAGTCCATAATCTTTGACGATTAGTGAAGATTGCTACAAGTGCACCACTGCCGATTTTTCAACGAAACAGGCCCAAAGTTCACCCGTGCTCGAGTGATGGTCTATTTTTGAGTGGGAATGTGTACTTGCCGGTAGTGTTTGCTGTGCTCGTTTTGTTTGTATTATCGCGATAGCAATTATATGGACACTCTCGGCGGATCTTTTTCATCGCCGTAGCCGTCATGTCACGGATATGTATATGTAAATCAAACCGAGAAAGAATGATAAATCAGAAGAAAAAAATTTAGGGGTGTGCGAATATCAAATTTTTCGAATACGAATCGAATACGAATATCCACCTTCGAATATCGAATCGAATATCGAATATCAAAGGAAAAATGCCTCCACAGTAACGATATTTTATTTAACATGTAGCTATTTAAAAAAAAAACATCAACAGCCTGACTGGCAACACAACATACACTGCTATCTCCAGAACACAATGTCCAGGCTAGCACAATGCACATCACAACACAAGCAAATATCACGGCACAATGAAAGTAATGACTACATGTTATCATGAAGAAATAAGAGTTGCTCCACATGATCAGGCAGCAGGCGCTACCTTGTAACAGAGACAACCCCCACCCACCCCCTGCCACTGAAAAGGCACGCTCGCTTGGAACAGAAGTGGCTGGTATAGGGAGTTACATGGGGCAAAGCTTTGCCAGACTGGGGTATCTGAAGGTACCTACAGTCCGCCACCAGTCACGTGGGTCACTGTCTTTCTTCAGAAGTGGTCCCGCATAGTGAACGAGTGGTAGTGCGGCACGTTACGGCCGCATAATATTGAAAATGTACGGTTACATGATCGCCAACAGCGCTGCACGTCGGAGATGCAGCAGCAATAAATCATACGTATTGGGGCGCTCGTAGCAGGCAGATATCGTGCCTCCGTGTACTTACGATGTTTATCGCTCCTCTCGGCAACGTTTTTAGCGATACGAACGCAGCAGAAATGTGGAAGACGAGTTATTTTATGTATGATAATCGAATCGCATATTCGAATTTTTCGAATTTTTCGAATATTCGAAGTTATCGAATATTCGAAACTTTTCGAATACACGATTTTCGAATCGAATACGAATATTTCGAATGTAATATTCGACGAATATTCGAAACTTTCGAATATTCGCACACCCCTAAAAAAATTCCGAAGCGAGCCATCGGGATTTCAACCTGCGACCCTTCGCTAGGCAGCGCAGCACGTTAGACAAGACAACGCACCATCCGTTCTTTGGAAGACTAACGGCGAGCTATTTATATACACCATTTAGCGTTAGCGGTACACAGAACTCGGAGGTGCTTCGGCGTGTGCAGTATGACCAGCTAGATTGCCCGAAGGGTGCACTTTAAAGCAGCGTTCCAAAATTTTGCTTCAGTGTGAAAACTGCCCTTGAGATGTGCACTAAAAAGTGGCCCATTTCTGTACCCACTAGCTATGTGGAACGCCAGGTAATGAATGCGTCGAACGCCACCGCTCGGCAGGATACGCGGAGGAGTCACTCCACGCGCCAGACTGTTCAAGAAAAAAAAAAACCTACGAGCGTTGGGTTGTAGCGCACTGCTCAAACACGAAGTAACTATTGTGACAGTTTGTTCGCGCTCTTCCTGTGTATACACATGCGTTTATTTCGAGCCTCTACTTTTGTGTTTGAGCAGCGCTTGAAGTGTCGAGCTGTGACCGTTGTTAATACGCGCTCGTGCTGTGTGCATTCTTTTTCTGCGTCCTTCGCGCTTGAGCGCACGCAGCAAGTATCGAGCCGCTTACCGCTATTCGTGTGACATTCTAGTTTTTGGTGTCGCACTCATTTCTTCGCCCTTGCGGCAAAACTGTGACGTTTTTTTGTTATTTTATTCTCAGCGAAGGAGAGAGAGACAGAAAAACAAAGAGAAGGCAGGGAGGTTAACGAGGTTGCACCTTATTTGCTACTTCAGATTCCTAAGGGAGTATGTTTGACGAAGCCAGCGAACTACTTGAGCGTATCATCGGAGCTGCGCAGAGTTATGACGTTGATTGAGTTAAACCAAAGCCTTGGTTAAACCTTCAAGCTAATTGATGAATCCAACACTCAGTTAGGCTAAGTAAAGATCGAGGACATTAATAGTTGTCTTTAACTGTAGTGTGCTATTTATGACGTGAATTGAAATGAATTATAGAGGACAAAGAACACTCCATCCGTCGGTTGTATCCGAACCCGCTGCCCACGAATGTTCGAAGGCTCTGTGTTCAGAAAAACACACTGCATTTTATCTGGTATTTCGTTGCCAGGCAGCAGGTTTCGCTTAACTGACGATAACGTGTTATCGTAGTGACCTAGCTTTCCTTACAAACAATCGAGAGACATTCAGGTAGGCTGTAGAAAGCCCGTTGGCGCACCTACCCTTCTTCCGTGGAGCTAGCGCTTCAGTGATACTTAGGCTTGTTATAACCTTGGCGCGAAAATATATTAAAAAAAAACAGCGGGCTGCTTTCTGACACAATCAGCAGGAAGCACAACATCAGTAAATCGCGCACCCCCCATAATCCTTACTTTCTTGAGGAGTGAGAGATAAATGCTTTTCTAAAAAGTGCAGTTGACAAGATTCTTTGTTGTTTGGCTGTCTTAGCCAGAAGCAAGAAAGCATTCGCTCTACGGCCACCACACTGATAGTAAGGCGGCCTTTCTGAGTGCTCACTGAGTGTTCGTTGAATGCTTGCTGTTATTTGCACCTCCGGCATTGCCAAGCCATTCTCAGTAAGTGGTGTTTTAAAGCCAGGCGTCCTCCTGGATGTAACGACCAGAGAGAGAGAGAGAAAAGGAAAGAGAAATGAAGAAAGCGTGTGCCGACAACATCACCTCTTTGCTTTGTTCCTCTGTGTCGCACTGTCGCCAGCCTGTCGATGCATTTAGGGAAGCACGGCAGACGGTAGTGCGAAACGACACACAGGAAGTGACGATCGCTCGAGTTTTCCAAACTTTTATTTGTAAATTTATGAACTTTTTCCTTTCCCTTTATTTTTTTTGTAGAAGCTGAAGTCATCTTTGGCATCTTGAAGTGCATAGACGACGTTCCCTTCCTTCAAGCGCGGCTGTTGTATCTCTTCGTTGTTATTACTTCAGGACTGTTCAACGCCGACATTTTCTTCCTCAATACCATGTCCGTTATATTTTTTTCTCGCAAACGTGACGCCGTTTAAAATTGAACTCCTCTGGTTGCCATCGGCACGACTGTGCTTTCGCCAGTGAGCATTCCAGTATAGTCATAAGTGCTTCTTCCAGGCACGTAGGCAAAGGGAAGAGGCCAGCCCCCCCCCCTCCCCCCTCCCTCTCCGAAGTTCGTCCAGCCTTCTATAATCCTGGGCAACCTTTATTCTTTTTCCCATGAAAAGACTTTCAAACAATTAGACCTTCCACGATCCCCCACCCCGCCCCAAAAGCAAACAAAGAACAAAATCCTCTGCATGTGCCTGGCTTCATGTTTGGGTGTTACAATGAAAATGGCCGTACTTTGCAAGAGGTTCTGGTGGGCTAGTGCGTTCATAGCTTTTAGACATAAAGCCATAAAAAGAGGAATTTTCAGAATCATCGAAACATTCGCCTTACATTCATCGAGTTTCGCACAACGTAAAAAAAAAGTGGCAAGCCGGTACGGGGTCAATGTCGTCTTCTCGGTTCCCTGTAAACTCAGTATAGTGTGGCCTATGGTTACAGGAAGCAGTAAGAGTACGCCTCAGTGTTTGTGGAGTGGTGTATGCCACTCCCCTTGCGTGTGACAGCTTGTATATTGGCCACACTCTAAGGTGCTGCATGCAATGAAAGGGCGCCGGAACACCACTAACATGCAATGAACAATGCAGGAGGCACTTTGGCTCAACATTGCAGCACGTGCACAGGAAGAGATGAGGGCACAAGAAACACATCCTGTAAATCAATTCTTCAAAGAACAGAGTTCTTGTTTAAATCGAGGGACCAGACCGAAAGGGAGATTGTCGAATCCTTTCATATCATGAAAACTGGTGCCAACTACATTAGCACGCCAGCTCTTTCTTGACTGCCAACTGAAGTTGCTTTCCTGGAAAGTGTTCTGTAAAAGATTTTTTCGTTGCCTTTTTTGTTGCTTTTTGTTCGACCGCCAGTCTTTCACAGGGGTGTCACGGTTTTCCTTCTTCGCTTTTAATTCCGCCACCTCCACCTTTACTTCTGTAATTCTTGTGTTTCATTGTGCCATATGTTTAGTTTTCATGCGGTTTTATGACATTCATCTTCACGTTTGTTGATGGGTCAATGTCCTATGTTTTATTCAAGTGATGTTACGCCCTAATCCTTTGACCTTTACTCGGGTTATTCGTTACGTCACATCTGGCTATTTCAATTCCTTCACATGCCCAAAGCTCAGCATGATTGGGACCACCATTTGCGGTGTTCGTTTGGCCGCTATCCTGGACTGCAACGGCCCTCATTCAGTAATGTTCTTATATTTGTCGGCACACGCGAGATTTAGAGGTTGGCCACATGTTCAGGTACCTGATTGAAATATCTGTTCCCTGCTTACCAGAAAGAAACAGTAGGCAGTCTGCGCTCGTGGTCTTCTGTATGTTCCTTACTCGTGTCCTCGTCTTTTCACGCAGTTTAATAACGCCGTACGTATACAGACATAAATAAAACGTATGCAAATGTCCGCACCGCCTCGTTCAGTATGGGCAAAATTCACTCTGACACGATCAGTTTATAAATTGGCGCGTGTGGTGATCTTTTTTTCTCGATACTATTCTAATTTGGAGGCAGGGCATTGCATTTGTAAAGAATGCGCTTATATGTCTTGTTTAGTGTCTTTTCCTTCATTACACGTACAGAATATGTATCTCGGTCCAACTGTGCATACTGTTAAAAAGAAATCTCACAGTCAAGGGAGAACCCTTCGTATCTAAAGAATATTCATTAGAAGAAAAATAGATGAAAAATTAGAGCCCTTGCACTCCTTCGAAACTGGAAGTAAGCGAAGCCAGCGGCTGAGACTTACGTCATTCTCACACCCGTTCATGCTTCATGCGCGTTGGCGCTCCTTCCAGTCCCGCTGTTCTTCGCGCGAGCGAACGACACGCGTTCGTTCCAAGCGAGTTCAAAGGGTAACTGCTGATAACAGTGCTAGCGCGATCTCTACGCCACAAGACAAAGGGGCAAAACGACTGGTGGGAAGTGCCGCCGCCGAGTTTCGCGACACTTCTGAAAGAGGCATAGGAGGTGGCGAGGGGAGAGCGGATAAGGGGCGTTGAAAATTGTTCTTTTACGCCTATTTTGTCTACGGGCGCGATCCGTCAGTATCTATATAGCCATATACCGCTTCGCTGTAAAAATAATAAAAATCGTGTTTCTAACTTGGAAGGCGTGATTTATGAAGTACAAAATAGTATGTGAATGTAGCGCTGATACGTCGTAAACTATGAACTAATTTTGTTTTTTGTTTTTTGCGTACGCATAGCATCAGAATTCCACGCAAGCCATGGCAGGTTAATGTTTTAAGCATCTTTGCTATGATGTGCTCAGTCACTTGAGCAGAGATGCTTCTTATGATTACTTTGGTTTTTATGAAGCCCTATCTAAAGTACCCCAAATTATTTAAAGAGCGTATACCCCCCTCCCCCCTCAAGTGGCGTACGGATACCCTTTTGGAAAGAGTTGGGCTACGTGCATGGCAAGGAAGTCAGTTTATAAAGTTCTCGGTAGCTGTGTTTGCAGAAGAGACGCATTATGGCGATAGTCTCTCAACTTCAATCAGATTTGAGTTCTTGGCCCTCATCAGTGGAAGTGCAGAAGGGTGAGGAAGAGTCCACAAAACGCAAAAAGGCGTGGATAAGTGAAGAAATGATAGTAAAGAGGTGGGAAGAAACCGATGCCTTGCAGCGTTGAGTTTTCAAAAAAAGAGGAGGGGGGGTCAACTTGTTCCGCAAAACTCCACTCTAAACGGGCCACGAAACACTTTTGGCGAAACGAGCAAGAGGTGTACTATGCCATCTGGAACGACCTTCCAGATGACATAGTAGCTGAACGCAATAGCGAAAATTTTCGTCACCACCTCAACACGCATTTCCAGAATGAACTTTCTCGCTTTTTCACATATAATTTGATATTTACGTCTATAACTATGTGTTATTTCTTGTTTCATTTTATTAGTGATTTTCAATATGTTTGACTACAAACATCCACTTCATTTTTATTGTATAATCTTGAGCAATGTTTTGGTTTTTATGACTTGTGTAACTCCATGCCTTTTTAGAATTTGTATTTATTTCTTGTAGCCTGTTGTTGTATAGTCAATATCTCGAACGTTTGATTTTCTGTATCTAGTTTCCATTGCATTTTCTTTGTCATTGTATCTGTTCTCGTAGTCATAGTCATATAGTCTTATTCTCATAATCATAGTCATATACATTTTTTAATAATTATTATTTAAGTGGTGTATAACGATGTACATAATCTTTTGATGCTTCTCTTGCGCAATGACTTGTTGGGCCTTTAAGGTATTTTAAATGAATAAATAAATAAATACTGCGCAGTGCATTTAGCGATGCATGAGTTACTGTTTTTTTATTAGATAAGGGTTGCCCTGACCATGACAGCAAGGTAGCATTAGAAAGAGGCATATCGACTTCCTGCCATTAACCGATTAGCGGTGTGCTCGCTGAAAACTTCGTTTTTCAAGTGGCCCCGGAAGCTCTTTGCACTCTCTTCATCCAGTGATTAGTTTCAGGGTCACTATTTTCTAATGTCGCCGTCTCACACAGGCTTACCTTATGCTAAAGTGTTTCTATGGGAATTGAGACGGTGGTTTCAATTAGGAAGATTGCCACGAAAAATGTTTGCTAGGCAACGCTCCTCCGTTCTTATTTCCTGTCTAGCAAACTTCACTGGAAGGAAGTGTTCGTGAGAGAGTAAACCTTTACTCATCCATTATTTCATCACTGGATGCGCAGCTACAAGCTACATGGTGTTACCGTCTCGCTGAAAAACAACAGTAAATAATTAAACTTTAAGACACCGCGCCCAAGTGAAAAATTGACATCCACTTGTAATTTCAAGAAATTGCAGTTCATACTGGTACCCCCCCCCCCCTTATTTTTTCCAGGCCTACGCGTTTTTAGTTTCCATCAAGCCTAAGTGCACCACCCAGTGGATACTCCAGCCGATTGTCACTCTGCAGTGCATGCTAGCGAGTTCGCAAGAGCTATGGTCTGGGCTATCTGGTGTGATTGAGACTAAGCTGTGTGCTACATACTCTTCTACTCCGCGTCTATTTTCAGTTTTCTATGGGCGTTATTTAGTACTTTGTGGCGTGCAGCATTCATAGACGCAATCGATGATTTCAATCAGAAAGGACACCGCTCTTATGCTACGCACGCTCCCAAGAGCATTTGTTTTTCTAATTTGTAAACAGTGATAACCGACGCTCCATTTTTGAACGACATACGAACATGTGAAATCATTAAATACTTCAGAAGAACCAATTCCGTGCTGTTAATGCTCCATCTTATGTTTAGAAAAAGTCACAGTTTCGCCGCAAGGCCGAAGCAATGAATGCGATAGCAAGAAACTGTAATGCTATACGAAGTGAGGCTCGCCAATGGATACTCTCACTTTGAACAGCGCTCCCGTTGCAAAGGCGCCTGAAGTAGCGAAGGAAACTAGCGTGCTTCAACTGTCAAGCTGTGACACTTGATAGTTCGCGCTCATCTTCTGTTTGTTCGTTTAGCGGCGTACCTTGAGCTCGAGTGACTTTCGTACGCTCCGTAACATCAGCACGGAGATCACGGTGAAAGCTCGAAACATAAACATCCCTCCTCCCCTCACTACGTGATAACCGCGCGAGCAGACAGCGGAAAGGCAAGGTTCTCTATGCGCAAATACTAGAAGAAGCGAGCGATCTGGCCGACGACTTTTAAATGCACCCGTTGCGCTCCTCGCGCCATCTCGCTTGTAATGAAGAAACGCTTATAAGCGCCTGCTGTCTCGGAGTCCTGCCAGCGGTAAAGGGTGTGTATATAACGTTCGCCGTTTGCTACCTGAAGGATCTGCGCTTTCTGGCGCAGTGGTTGGCGTCACACGCTGCGGAACGAGCGGTCGCTGTTTCGATTCCGCGCTTCGGAAGCATTTTTATTAATTATTTTTCTTTGCGACTTCGATATATATATATATATATATATATATATATATATATATATATATATATATATATATATATATATATATATATATATATATACATACTTATACATATACGGTGCATGACGGCGGTGACGGCGACGGCAACGGCAAAATCCAGCCGAGACTATTCATGTAATTGCTATCGCAATAATAATCTGTTTTACTGAGTGTATCACTAAGTAGTGCTTTGTATACTCGTGGCTAGTGGGCCCCGCGCGCCTAAAGGTAATGCAGCATTTCACCGTAGATACAGCCGTAAGCTTTTGACGTCGTCGCATGAGCGTGGAGAGGGTCGGTCACTTCCAACGTTGATCAACAGCAGTTTTTGTGTGACGAGAACTGAATATACAAAAAACTAAATGACGCGGCCGTTCTCGGAATTCATGAGCACTGCTTTCTTTGAGAAACAAAACATAATGTGCCACATCGTGCCGTAATTTGTCCTCAATGCAACTTAAGTCCAATATGCACAAAAATAGTTGAAAAATAGTTGAAAAGTGAGCAAGTCGAAAGCTGGTGACCCTGTTATCTTACCTCCTTTACTATATACTTATTGAAGTGAATCTGTGTGAGGAGAAGGAAAAGCGAACATGAGACTCGAAGATTCTGAGTTTAATCCAGGGCCGTTTCTTTTTATTCTCCATTTGGATTATTTTCCAAAGATCAGCAAACGCCTTCGGTTGTCTGACACTGAATAATTACAAAGAAAATGAACATTTCGACAAATGCCCTAGTTTCTGCAGTCGGCATTTTCTCTTAACTGCCATTTTATTGTCACTCAGGGGAGTTGAACAACTTTCTGAAAAAGCACATCGCGATAAATTATTATTATTATTATTATTATTATTATTAATATTATTATTATTATTATTATATCCGGAAGCATCTGCACTCTCTTTTGAACCGCTCCACTTTCGCTGAGTCTTCGCGCCCAAACTCCACAGAAAAGTAAAATAATATAAAGATCAGCGTTCTCAGGTTAGAGCAACCTGAGAGAAACAGGCATTGCGATCTGGAGGCTTTCCCGACACGGTGTTGCAGTAAACAAGTTGCGGAAAAGCATGGTTACACCAGTCAGTTATGACACTTGCACTTACCAGCATGTTGAAAAGAAGGAGGTCACGTCGCGCACGGCGACAGAAAGGCTGCTGGCGTGACAAAAAAAGAACCCTCCCATTCCCCGCCGCTCTTCCCTTTCCCCGTCAATGGAATGGAAGAGCACCAAACCGGGGCTTGCGAGACGACATCGTGTCAATAACGGTTACGGGAGCGTTGGAGCAAAATCGTCACGGACGAGGGCAACTAACGCGAGTGTGGCCCAGAGGATTAACACGCGCCCTATCTCTGCCTCGTCCTCGGCTTTAGCTCGCACAACAAAGAACAAAACGAGTGCGCATACACGCACGCTGCAGCATCATCTATCGGTGCAAGTTTTCCCCAGCGTATACTGAACACTACGCGCGTCTTGCGCGTAATTAATGGCACGCTGCGTAGCGAAGCATAACAAACCATCATCGCGTGCTTACGTGTTCCCCTGCAGGTGTAGGTTACATATGCTCCTCAGACCCAGGATATCGTGCGGTCTAATACCTCGCTATTTCTTACGAGAGCTAGTATCTAGATTTTCTATGGCCACCTTTGTTTACTATAGGGGCTGTTATTTTGTTTTCTTTCCTATTCACGGTCTTCACCTAACTTTTCCGATACTATCAGTGCATGCAATGCCTCCTATAACAGCTTCGGCAGTCAAGTTCAAGTAAACGAGCGTTAATTAGGGCGCCACTGTGTGAATTTTTGACAGACGTGATTCTATAGAAATAGATCGAGGAGACGGACGAAGAATCATTGATGAGAGGGTGCTTGGCTTTGCTCTTGCATCTCACCAGGACTTTTGACCTTCAGCAGAACTTGAGCTTGGCCAAGCTGGTATTTACTGCTTTACATACTAACCGCTAAAAATGACGAAGGCAGAGACAGAATCACAAAGCGACGACATCTTAGTCCTGAACGAGATCGCTCTACTCGCTCATGGAAATCCGTCAGCCATCGTTTTATTTGTTTCATCTATTTGCTGTGGCAGACAAAACGAATGAGAGTGAAGAGAAGTGTTGCTTGGCGGCTTAACTTCCATAGAAACAAACACATTTTACTGTCCGAAGCAACGAGTTGGTGTTCACGGACTATGTTTATTACTTTTTTTTTATCTCGCGTTGTTACTACGTAAGTACAGATGCAATAAAGTGTTAGTGTTTTTGTTAGAGCTGTTATTCACAGCATCGTAAGCGCCACAAATTTTGCATTGGTCGTGGAGAAGTGTGTTGAAAGAAATCAATACCTATATAAAACAACCTTACGATGAAAGCGCACTGAAACGTTTTAGCACCCGTTATGAAGCTCAACCTCATTCTTTTCTCTCTTTTTTTGTACAGCGCAACCCACTTCTTTTCAAGACAGCTTCAAGCCCGTGTGTGCAAGCGACAGAAGTGCAAAACTATACGGCCGCGACAGCAGGCAATGATAGGTGTAGGGAATAAAGCAAAGTAAACACCATATCGGAATCTGTCATATACACCAGAGGAAAAGAAATTGCGGGTTGAAGATGACGACGCGTGAGGTGCTGCCTGACACGTTGGCAGAACCGTTATTAAACTCGAGGAAATAAATCACCTCTGGGAATTCAGAGAAATCAAACCATCCGCAATAACAGCGCGGCCCGGCCAGGATAGCGCATAGGGTGACACATGTCACCGGTCCTTTACCTCTCGAAGTAGGGTACACCTGTCCGGCGTTACATTTTGCTCTTAAGTTGCGGCATTTTACACGAAGTATTTTAGGGGCGAAGCTCCTTAAGGCGGCACCCGTTCGTCCCTCGTAGTCGTAGTCGTAGTAGTCGTAGTGCGTAACCAGTCTTACGCTTTGACCTCCAAGGTAGTGCCGGTGGGAGATTTTTCCTGTGCGTTGTTGAACAATAAAAAATTCGCAGCGTGCGCGTTAACTAAAAGCCGAATTCTTCTGTCTCTCATTCCCCATTAGCAGCCATTGGCATGTTCCAGTAGGAAACGTTAGTAGAAGTAGTAGTGTAAGTGTTAGCTAAAAGCCGACTTCTTCTGTCTCTCATTCCCATTAGCAGCCATTGTTTACCTCCAAGGTAGTGCCTGGTGAGATTTCTCCTGTGCGTGATTAAACAATAAAAATTTTGTTCAAAACGCCGTTGATTGATGAAATAAACCAACGAAAGACGCCAGATGTTTTGTAAAAGCAAAACGAAAGAACGCCAGATGTTTCTAAAGCAAAACGAAAAGACGCCAGCTGCTTAACGAAAGACGCCAGATGTTTTCTAAAGCAATGGTTTTCTAAACAATGAAAATTCACAGCGTACATGTAAAATTAAAGTGAGCTGCAAGTCGTCATAACTCATCGAACCTTTAGTATAAACGCGCCCGATCTCACGTCGGTGATGATGTACTGGGCAGAATTCACGGAAGATTCACGGTTTACCGATGAACCTCCGCAGCTTCGCCCACTCATCATCATTCACTCCGTGGATATGCTGTGATTTTTTTTGTTCTTCAGGTCAAGCCATGTAGATACCTCGCGACAATATGATGAGTCATGGCTGCGCTGGAGTGCTATGGTAGCGTTCCTAAGGTTGAAGGATATGGGCGTGAAGGATGGGCGACTAATGTGTGTAAAGCGCAACCGTTGTGTGTGCCTCTTTCTTGGGTCCCGTCTATTAGTTGCGCTATGTAATCTACAGTGGGGTAGTGTTTCAGTACGGCCGTGGCCCATTCCACCAGGCTATTCGCCCAAAGCGATGAATTACTATCACGGCTAAGCTGGAATGCAAGTAGCGTTGGAAGCGCTGCTGCTGTGCATTACATTCCTGCTACAAAGTCAGGCACGTATAGTAATGCCGGTTACTTAATGTTCTCCTCTTTGGGTCCTCTTTGGTTGCGGCTTACAGAACAGTTGCGACAGTGATGCTCTATCGGGAAGACGAATCCAACCGTAGAGAAGAACGCGAGGTTTTGTTGTCTGGACATATGCAGCGGTGCGTGCATGCATCATGTGTTGTAAAAGGAGATGGCAAACCCTTTTTTAGATGCGAAGTATCCAAGGAAGTATCTTAAGGCGGAGCTCAATCCGGTGGTGGTGGTGTGCGGCGTGACCACCCCTACTGCGCATGCGCATACCCTCTCCACACTCCTCATCTGCACTCCCCCTCACCATTGCCCATGTCCTCTACCCCTCTCCCCTTTCCCTCTCCACTCACCCTCTCCCATTCACCTCTCCCTTTCCCCTCTCCACGTACCCTCTCCCCTCCCCCTCTCCCATACCCCTCTCCACTTCCCCTCCCCCTTCCCCTCCCCACTCCCATACCCCTCCCCACTTCCCCTCTCCCCTCCCCCTTTCCACTCTTCCTCTGAAACGCGGGCTAGACATGCCGAAATTCTCTCCTGCGCAACGCCGCGATGAGCTCGAGCGCATGCGCGTCCCCTCCCTTTCTCTCTCCTCTCCTACGCTGCCCCCCTCTCGCCCGCCTGTCGACCGCGTTCCCCGCTCGCCCTGTGAGGATTAACGGCCAGGCTAGATGGAAGATACGACGCGCGTAGCGTCCCTCTTCGCGTTCCACGACGCGAGGTCGGTAGCATGCCCAACGAACGCCAACGGAACGCGATCGTGCAAGTGCTCCGGCTTCGCATCGCCTCATGGTCCCCTTTAGCGGGAGATGGTGTAATTTTCTTTTTCTTTATACTTAAGATCTTGTATAAAGGGTCCTCTTTACTTTAGAATCTCGAGAAAAAAAGCTTCTACACACGAGGTTAAGCACCTTCTTTGAAGAGAACGATCAAAAGTAGTAGCCTTCATAGCTGATTACTGTGGTTGTTCCTAAAAAAACCAGGCTGCCACGCTTGTTTGTGCCAAACAACTTCTCGCACTTTTTGCCAAATAAATTCGTCGACAGCTTTTCTAAACGCATGAAATCAATGGTTCAATCAATATATATTATAGCATAAGGGTCCATTATCTATCGCAATAATTATTGAAAGTTACTTGAAAGATTCCTTAGAAAGAGCAGACGCTTTTTTACAGCGAAAGCTGTCATGAGATCACAAGTGCCGTTTTTGGCGCGGTCGTTGTCCGCCGCCGCCGCCGCCGCCACTGCCGTCGGCGTCCGTAACCACTATCGCTCGAAATAAGAAATAATTTCCAGGATGGAACGAGGTTCGAACGTGTGCCCTCTGCGTGGGAACCCAGTATTCTACCTCAGAGCCATGCCGATGCTTGAAACTGCTTTGCAAAAAGACCCTATACCGGCTTCATGTCGGGAAGGAACCACATTAGCATATGTAATGAAGCGTGGTAGAAGAGTAAAATAACACCCAAGCGTCACACAACGCGAATTCTGTAACCAGGCGTCACACAATGCGAATTGCGCAACGAGTGGCTTGTTGAATGCTTCCAACCCATTACAAAGGGCTCTGCCATTATTCTTCATCGTCATCAGCCACAGAATCAACAAAGTGCATATAATGCCTTACATGTGTTTAGCAGGTACCACGGTTCTCCGCAGAATGACGAAAGATTGCATAGTGGCTGCTTCTCTAGTTCACAAAAATTATGATGATTTATAGCGTAGTGGGTTCCTCGCAAGTGCACTTCTATTGGTTGCCAAGGAAGCCCATAAGGCTCCCATGATCCATTTCCTCAGGGTCACATAAAGGTAATTCCCTCTCTCTATCTCTTTCTCACGTTAGCTTATGTTTTAAAGCGTGGTGGGAGAGTGACATAACGACCGGGCGTCCCACAATGCGAATTAAGTAAGTAGTGGGTCCTTTAAAGCTTCCAACCCATTAAAAAATGCTCAGTCATAATTCTTCATCGTCATTAGCCATTGCACCAAGCAACTGCTCACAATGCCTTACAGATGGTACCTCGCTTCTCCGCAGAATAACGAGTAATGTCGTGGTGGGTGCTTCCCAATGCCACAAAAATTATGATTTGTGGCGTAGTGGGCACGTTGCTAGTGTACTTGTATTAGTAGCCACAAGAGAGTTCATAACGGGCTCTGGAAATGCCGCTCTTCGAGCTTTCGCTATGACTGTGCTGCGCTTTCCGCGCAGGCCTGGGGCTTTTTAAAGACGATAGTCTTTCTTGGGGAACTTAAACGCAGAAATTTTGGTCTGTCTTTCTGTTTGTCGGCACGTCCCTCGATTCAGCCACTCGGCCAAAGTTGAACCACTTGCCCAAGGGCCAGCCATCGTGAACGGCTGAATAGGTTCATACTTGTGTACATGGTTGATCAAAAAGCAAACATTACGCATATCTGAGGCGCAACATCACTAGGTAAGTATTAGGCGGTGTGTTCCTTTAACAGAAAATACATAGATATGCAATTTTAAAGACCTTGATGGTATGCGTTTAACGTTGAGACAGTAACGCGTTTATTAAAAGATTGCCACAGCTGAAGCGATCAGCGGTACAAGCCGAGCAAGCGCGAGCGCCAACAACAACCGTCTTCGTCGTCTTCTTTCGCAGGCGTTCTTGTCTGCGCCCTACCATGTTACAAATCACTCCCCCGCGGAAAAGCAGCCATCCTGGCCTCCTGGCGACCTAAGGAACAGGTACAACTGGTGGGTCATAATGCGGCTTCAGTCGATCGACGTGAACAGTCTCGCGGCCGCGACGACGGCGGTCCGTAGATGATTGAACAGGCTCAATCATATAGTTAACTGGGGATGCTTGACGTAGGACGCGGTAGGGGCCTTCGTACTTAGGCAGTAGCTTTGTGGAAAGGCCAGGAGCGGAGGAGGGAACGCGAAGCCACACCAACGTTACAGGCGAATACGACTGAGGAGGCAGGTTTTCGTCGTGACGGTCCTTCTGGCCCTACTCGCCCTACAATGTTACAACCCTAGTTTCTTAAGGTGCGCTGAAAATGCGACTGCGCTGAAACTTGTCTTCCTCCGGGCCCTCTGCACAAGCTCATGTTGTGTTTCGGTTTCGGTTCAGTATTGCATTGTACGAATGACAGGGGGCGCCGCTCTGGCATTCCTGTTTTACCCAGGCGACGTGTAAGTAAGAGAGTTTGTGGAGAGTACTCGTTGAGTGCGGACGTTTCTTCTCCTTCGGTGCATCGCGCCAAACAGCGTGTTCGGGCTGGCCGGCGTCCCCACCGGTCGCGTTGGTCACCGCCGGTCTTCGCCTGCCGCTGCGCCGGGACTACCAGCCCGCAACACAGCACTCGTGTTTCCCGACGTATTGCCAGATGGCGTCCATATCTCACGCAGCGCCTCTTCTATCGTCTTTAGACGACATTTGCAGCGAAGCACGCAGATACGCGGCCAATTTCTTTTGTGTGTGAGCAGCTGGTATCCTTGCGGCGCCTGCCGGACCAGGTCTCAACTACGCGCTTGTTTCCACGTGACCTCTGCGATCCACTTCGTCAGCGCGCGAAATGTGATCTGATCCATGGACCAGCGCACATGAATTCCGACAAGCGAGTGCCGCTACCAGACATCTATGTCAAGGATTCGCGTCACCTCCAGAGTTTCTGACACACGCCGTAGATTCATTTTCTGAGCACAGAAGTGACGAGCATCAGGATCGGACACGTGTGCATTGGGCTTCCTTGTTACCTACTATTCATTAAAAATACAGGGTCATGGCGCGGTTTCGTTTATATACATTAAAATATACAAGTTAAAAGGATCGGGACACCGATCTAATGGTTTAAAAACGAATCTCGAGAAAAGAAAGCTTCCACAGACGAGGTTAAGCACCTTCTTTGAGGAGGAGGATCAATAGTAGTAACCTTCATAGCTGATTACTGTGGTCGTTCCTAAAAAAAAACCAGGCTGCCACGCTTGTTTACGCTAAACAACACAAAAAGCGTCTGTCCGGATACCTTTAACTAGTATGTTTCATCCCGGCCAGACGGGTTTCCTTCATGCGCTAAACTTCGTACATTAAAATATCACGCCTGTTCTTTTTTGTCGATTACAAATGTCACAAAAAAGGGTACGTTAAACGAAGACCTAATATTGAGTTAACGCCAAAGAAGGAAATATGCAGTTGTGCTCTATTTCGTCTCCATTTTCGACTGTGAAGCTGTTCGCTTCTAACTAAGATCTCGCATGGTTGACTTCCTTGCTTCTAATAAGCTTCCGATGTGAAATGAAAATATGAAAAAAAAATTGATGAAAGATACTGGGCATTATAAATTAGAGAATAGCTGTAGTATATGACTGGCCACTTATACTAATTAAGGTAGAGTGTATTGCACTGGGAGGTTTGGAGTGGTCGCTAAAACCCCGGAGTGAGCACTTGGATCACTTCAATCTAACTCTGCATGTGGAAAATCAGACTACATCGCACGAAATCGTAGCGGAAGTCCTTTATGCACACATCACTCATACCGGAAACTTTGTCTGAATTCCGCTTTGTGCATTTTCATGGCAACGAAGTCTCCTGACGGATGGGACGTATGACTGTCTTCATATTTACGCCGAAATCCACGGCTCGGGGACGAAGCGGGTCAGCGCCTTCCGGTACGGAGCAAGCTGATCCGAAACGCCGAGTGAAACGCGTCATTCCGCTCCAAATCAATCAGTGAATATAGTGCGAAATATCGAAAGGTCTCGTATGTGTAATATTCCTTAAAGAGTATGTTAGAAGGCTCACATTTTCTGAGGATTGAAGTCTTATCTTCGTTTCTCCTACCTCGGTCTCTCGCCCTTTGAGCCTGCGTTGCGGTTATTTTTTAGTGATACTGTCGTTTACATACTTTATTTATTACTTTGATCCGTCTCCATGCGTTCGCTGTGATCCTCATACGAAAGAAGAAATGCATACTGAAGGGCGCGTAGGTTGTCAGGAGCCGTCAGGTTTTGTAGTCGGTTTATTGCATCTTTGAAGTACGATGGAAAAACGTACATCAGTGTCAGCGCGTTCGAATAGAACCACCTCACATTTTCAGAGACGACGCTTCACGTTTTCTTGCTTTTTGTCGTGCAGTTTTTGAGCAATTTCTCTTCATACGTGAGTTTTTCTTCATCTAAATAAATGGGGTAACGCTGACAGCAAGGTGCATCACATGCTACTCTTTAGTACACTGCACATACTGGAACATACCACACTAGACCCTCGCAAGCCCCTTTCTCAAATCTGGAGGATGGTGCGTGGTTTGCGCTGTCATCCTGAACAGCGCTTTCCCTTCAAGGCGTTGGCACTTTTTCAAAAGCGACAAGACATCGAAGTTGCAGATTTTTGCGCGAGGATCGCCGACCAAGCGGTTCATCCAGATCCCGTTGCCGGATGTGCCATCCCCTGTTCCCGTGATAGTTGAATGGACCTTCCTTTTACAATGGAGGAACTCGAGGCAGCACTGGCTTCATGCAGGCGTTCTTCATCTCCGGGGCAAGATGGCATATCGTACCGAGCCTTGTGCAATCTTGGTGAGGCCGCACGGGGAGAACTACTGCGACTCTACAACAACTCGTAGCAAGAGGGCAGCGTTCCCGCCGAATGGAAGACAAGCCGATTAGTACCACTCCTGAAGCAAGGCAAGTCCCCATTTAAACTTGCCTCGTATCGCCCTATTGCATTGGCCAGCTGCGTGGGGAAGATAATGAAACGAATGATATATGGCCGCCTGGAGTGGCATCTCGAACACTACAAGATCTATCCAAACTCCATGGCTGGTTTCCGACGTGACCGTTCATGCATAGACAATGTTCTTGATCTCGTTACGTACGTTCAACAGCAGAGATCACGTAAGCGACTATCTGCAGTGTTGTTTTTGAATGTGAAAGGCGCCTATGATAATGTTCTACACGAGGCTATTATCGATGCACTTGAGGTGGTTGGCCTTGGTGGTCGAGTTCTTTGATGGATTGGTAGCTACCTGTCTGCAAGGTCATTCTTTGTGTCTACCGAAGACGGCCCCACCACACAATGCTATACCTGCCAAGGCGTTCCTCAAGGCGGAGTACTCAGTCCCATACTATTCAATCTCGCCCTCATTCAACTTGTCGAATCCCTGCCAAGTACGATCAAGATCTCTATATACGCAGACGACACATGTGTCGGGACCTCAGCCGTTACACGACTTCAAATACGTGCGAGACTTCAAAAGGCTGCAACATTGACAGCGCACTACCTTAGCAAACAAGGCCTC
Source organism: Rhipicephalus sanguineus (assembly GCF_013339695.2). Classification (NCBI taxonomy): domain Eukaryota; kingdom Metazoa; phylum Arthropoda; class Arachnida; order Ixodida; family Ixodidae; genus Rhipicephalus; species Rhipicephalus sanguineus. Next base: position 168,053,932 of record NC_051178.1, on the reverse strand, counting down.
AGAATATCCCCGGAGAAATGTGGATTGGTGGCGTTCACGCGCAAACCAATGGCACCATATGCCATTTCTAATGACGGGAAGTCGATTTCTTATGCCAGAACCTAAAATTTCTTGGCATAATTACTGACAGAAACCTCAATCGGAGCCCACACGTGGCCTATTTGAAGAAGCGCCTGACGGCCATTGCCCAGTTGCTCAAGTTCCTGGGAGGGAAAAACTGGGGCATGTCAGTAGATGCAATGTTGGAATTATACAGAGCACTCTTTCTCGGGTTTCTGAGATATAGTGTGCCTGTATTAACCAACACCTGCAAGACAAATTTTCGCGTTCTACAGGCTGCACAAGCTCAGGCACTCAGAGTTTGCCTAGGTCTGCCCAAATGTGCGCCAACAGAGGCGACTATTGCCATCGCGAAGGATCTACCGATACAAACGCATATTGCGTTAGAAGCCTTGATAGATCACATCAGGCATTTTGCTCGAGCTCCTAACCACCACCTGGCAACACTGCCCTCAGAAAGACCGCTAGCATCATACAGCGCAACAATCTGGAGCTACTCCGCCAACCTACCGTCCGGCTTCAGCCCCGCATCCAAACCATCGATTCCACCTTGGTGTTTGGTTCGTCCTGCAGTGCACCTCAGTGTACCACAAATCAAGAAAAAAGATCTCATTTGTCATCACCTGTCCTGAAACAGCTATCTCTGCTTCTACTGCACGAGAAATACACCGACTACATACATATTTACACCGACGGCTCAACGACCATGCGTGATTCGTCCGGAGCAGTACTTGTCCCAGCGAAGGATGTAGCTTTAAGACCGACCACCCAACAACATCAACGGCTGCTGAACTGACAGCTCTTCGCGCTACACTTTGTGTTATCAATCGCGAACAACCGCAGCGATGGTCAATTTTTAGTGCCTCCAAAGCAGCCCTACAATCTCTCTTGTCAGCCCTGCCGCGTGAACCATATGAACCACTGGTATTCGAGATAAGACACCTCATTCATACGTCATTCGAGAAGGGACACCAAGGGAAATTTCAATAGTTGCCAAGTCACTTCGGCGTGCTTGGCAACGAACATGCCGATAATGCTGCTCGGTCAGCTTTGCAAGGCGACAAGGAAGAGGCTATACCCCTTTCAAGGTCTGATGCTGCTGCCATGCTTCAAAGGATCGCAAAGAATATTTCGAACTCAACACTGAATACCTCAAGAAGCCAAAACTATCGGCAACACCACCTAAACGAGTTGCGGCGACTTCAAATACCATCTGGACTCCGCCGAAGAGAGGCCACTCTGCTATGCCGCTTATGGCTAAGAGTGGCTTTCACGAAGTCATATTCGTTTCGAATAGGGATGGCCGACAACGCTCTTTGCGACGCCTGCGGCACCGAGGAGACCTTGCAGCATATTGACACGGACATGTAGTTGGTATCTGGCTTTTGCGCGGCTAGTTTCGCCATTATTTGTGCGTGGCGAAGAGATCGCTGGTGGTATAGAAAGACGAAGACGTGCTGCTCGATCGGAGCTGTTCCGCTGTTCGCTGTGTTTCTACTTGTTTTCCTTTATTTACCGTGACAAACTGGTGGAGGTGCTGGGTACAATCCTAATGCGCTAGTTGTAATTGAAAACGCTTCAAGTTCCTGCCACCATTTCTACAATTCCGGAGGAAAGCCGGGCACTTCGCCACAGCCGCCGCTTGTTAGGACTACCGCCCGAATTTGGTCCCTTGAGCCCGGCAAGAATGTCCACCACAATGGCAAGCCAGACGCAAGAGAGCGATATAGACCGACCCGCATCCACCCCAAACGTCGTCTACGCAGCTCGCATCCCGAAGTCCTTTCATGGTGATGTGTTCGAGGACGTGGATGAGTGGCTCGACCACTTCGACCGGGTCGCAGCAGCCAACGAGTGGAACGAGACCAAGAAACTGCGCTACGTCTACTTTGCACTTGAAGACTACGCTCGCACGTGGTATGAGAACCATGAGCCGTCTATCACCAACTGGCAAGAATTCCAGCGACAACTACGTGAAACATTCAGAAATCCAGAAAGAAAAGAGAAAGCCGAGCAGGCTCTGCAGAGCCGGGTTCAGAAGCCAAACGAAAGCGTGGCTATGTTTGTCGAGGACATGTCGCGCTTATTCAGACGCGCTGACCCAGGAATGGATGAGACAAAGAAAGTTCGACTCCTAATGCGGAGTGTGAAGGAGCAACTTTTTGCTGGACTCATGCGCAAGCCCCCAACTACTGTCGATGAGTTCATCGCTGAAGCGACGACAATGGAGCGAGCACTCCAACAACGCTCTCTGCAGTACGACCGCCAAGCTACTGTAGCCGCTTTGTCACCTTTCACCTGTGGACAGGATTTGGCAGCACTCAGAGAGCTTGTGCGGAGCGTTGTCCGCGAGGAACTCGAGAAGATTCGCCCTACTCCTACTCAGCCGACGGTGACCGTACTGGGTGACATCATTCGAGATGAAATCAGGAACATGACTCAACCATCGCTCCCCACGCGCGTGGAAGCTCCTGGTCTCTCTTATGCCGAAGCATTACGGAGTCCTCAACCTCCTGTAGCCCGCCGCCCGACCTCTAGTTTTTCGGGAACGCCACGTCCATTTGTTCCTGCAAATGCCTACGAGAACACCTTCCAGTTCGACGTCCCGCGCGAAGTCACCCGGAAATCAGACGTATGGCGCACCTCGGACAACAGGCCACTTTGTTACCACTGCGGCGAAGCGGGCCACCTGTACCGCCAGTGTGCGTATCGTAGGATGGGCCTTCAGGGATTTCACCCTAACGCGCGTCAACCAAGCAACGGGGAGCGCCCACGCGAGATTGAGCAGTACCTGGCAGCTCAGCAGCCATTTCCTCCTGCACAAGGCCGCCAGTCACGCTCACCTTCTCCTCGGTGCCTCAGCTCACCTAATCGTTACGCCACGCTCTCTGGTTTTCGAAACAGGTCCCCAAGCCCTCGCCCACGTCAGGAAAACTGAGGACAGCGACCTCCGGGGGTAGGGCCGCTGTTCATCGTTCTGACAAACATCCTCCGACACGACACGTTAACGACGCTGATTTCTCTACCACGCCATTCACTGATACCGACGCCGTACTTTCCGCCGATATTTCTGTAACCGTCGACAATCACCAGGCCACCGCTCTCGTTGATACTGGCGCCGATTACTCCGTTATGAGTGGCGACTTCGCGGCTGCTCTCCGAAAGGTGACGACACCATGGAGTGGTCCCCAGCTCCGTGCGGCGGGCCGCCATCTACTGACGCCGGTTGGCAGGTGCACTGCCCGAGTGCATATTGGTGCCTCGACCTTCATCGGGACTTTCGTCGTGTTGCGGGAATGCTCCAGGCAGGTTATCTTGGGATTAGACTTTCTTCGAGAATATGGGGCAATTATAAATCTCCGAGAGCTGCTGGTGACGTTTTCACGTAACGCGAACTCGCACGAATGCGAATCGCACATAATGGCGTTGCGTGTATCCGACGATTCAGTGACCATACCACCCCGTTCGAGTGTGCTAGTTAACGTGGTGAGCGACATCAATTAAACCGCTTTCGGAGTTGTGGAAGGCAATGTGTCCGTGCTCTTATCGCGTCAAGTATGCGTCGCCCGCGGCCTCATGGAACTGACACAAGAGCCTGCTAAAATTCTACTGACAAATTTCAGTCATGAATACCAGCACTTCATGAGGCAGTGTGTCGTCGCTTACTTCGAAGAAATCAGCGACTCCAGAGCCAGCTTATCACTCGCGGAACTCTCTTCCGGTCCTCACGACGGCAAGCAGTCCATGCTTAAGATTGACGCGAACTCCGAACTATCGGCTTCAAAGCAAGAGAGTCTTTGCTCCCTCCTGCTTTCTGTCAGTGACTGCTTTGCCACGACGTCTAAAATCAAGCAGACACCCGTTCTGAAGCACAGAATCATAACCGAGCCCAACGAAAGACCTATTCGACAACATGCTTATCGTGTTTCCCGAAGACAACAAGACGCCATTCACGAACAAGTTCAACAAATGCTTGCTGACGACATCATTCAGCCATCTACGAGCCCATGGGCATCACCAGTTGTGTTGGTGAAAAAGAAAGATGGCACATTGCACTTCTGTGTTGATTATCGCAAGCTGAACAACGTGACAAAGAAAGACGTCTATCCGCTTCTCCGCATCGACGACTCGCTCGACCGACTTCGACACGCCAGATACTTTTCATCCATGGATCTGCGCAGCGGTTATTGGCAAATTGAGGTCCATGACCGTGACCGGGAAAAGACCGCATTCATTACTCCTGACGGGCTCTTTGAATTTAAGGTGCTTCCCTTTGGATTGTGTTCTGCTCCTGCAACTTTTCAACGAATGATGGACACAGTTTTGTCCGGTCTGAAGCGGCAATCGTGTCTTGTTTATTTAGATGACATCGTCGTTTTTTCAACGACTTTCAAGCAGCACCTTCAGCGTCTTCGGGCAGTACTTGATGCGCTCCGAACAGCTGGCCTGTCACTCAAGCCCGAAAAATGTCCCTTCGGCTACGAGGAGCTCAAATTTCTCGGCCACGTAGTAAGCAGCGAAGGAATTCGCCCAGATCCCGACAAAACGTGAGCTGTTGCTGCCTTCCCAACCCCAGCGAACAAACAAGACGTTCGCCGTTTTCTGGGACTTTGTGCGTACTACCGTCGCTTCGTCCCGAACTTTTCGAAGATAGCAGAACCCTTGCACCACCTCACAAGAGACAACGTCGCTTTTGTTTGAAACACAAAACAACGCCAGGTTTTTTGCGAGCTGCAGCGATGCCTTCAGACGCCACCAATATTAGGGCACTTTGACGAAAATGCAGACACTGAAGTGCACACAGACGTAAGCAATATTGGCCTCGGCGCCGTCCTTGTGCAGTGGCAAGAAGGTATCGAGCGAGTGATCGCCTACGCTAGCCGTACGTTATCATCGGCTGAATATAACTATTCGACCACAGAAAAAGAATGTCTAGCTGTCATGTGGGCCATAGCCAAGTTCCGACCGTATTTGTATGGGCGACCTTTCAAAGTACTCACCGATCACCATTCCTTGGGCTGGCTTGCAGGCCTCAAGGACCCCTCAGGCCGCCTCGCCCGATGGAGTCTCCGCCTCCAAGAATTTGACGGTACGGTGGTTTATAAGTCGGGACGCAAGCACACCGACGCTGACTGCCTCTCACGCGCCCCAGTCGAGTCGACTCCTCCTGACCAAACTGACGACGAGAGTTTCCTCATGGCCGTCACAGCGTCTGACTTGGCTCAGAAACAGCGGGATGCCCTAGAGCTTCGTCCACTCATCGACTATCTTGAGGGCCAGCTTAAGCAGCCACCACGAACATTCAGGCGCACGATTTCATCATTTTTCCTTCGCGACAACATCCTGTACAAGCGGAACTTCGATCCCAGCGCTCGAACCGCCCTTCTGGTAGTACCATCTGTGATGCGAGAAGAGATCCTAAATGCGTGTCATGACTAACCGTCTTCTGGACATTTAGGGTTCACGCGTACTCTCGCTCGTTCGTATTCGCCACAAGTACTACTGGCCTAAACTGTCCCGTACCGTCAAGCACTACGTCAAAACCTGCCGAGACTGCCAGCGGCGCAAGATTCCACCCATGAAACCTGCTGGCTTTTTACAACCTGTAGAGCCACCTCGAGCACCATTTCAGCAAGTTGGCATGGGCCTGCTAGGCCCATTTCCGAAATCTTCAGCGGGTAATCGTTGGATAATAGTTGCAACGGATTATTTAACCCGCTATTGTGAAACACGGGCACTGCCACGAGCTACTGCAAGCGAAGTCGCCGACTTCTTCATTCATGCTGTCGTCCTCCGCCATGGTGCACCGGCCGTGGTTCTAACCGACAGAGGCACGGCCTTCACCGCCCAACTGCTGGAAGAAGTGATGACACTTAGCGGCACCGTACATCGCCGGACGACAGCTTACCATCTGCAAACGAACGGCCTAACAGAGCGGCTCAATAAGACCATTACAGACATGCTTTCCGTGTATGTCGACGTGGACCACAGGAACTGGGACAGTGTCCTTCCTTTCGTAACTTTCGCGTATAACACCGCCGTGCAGGAAACTACAGGATTTATCCCTTTCCGCTTGCTGCACGGCCGCGAGGTTACTACGATGTTTGACGTCATGCTTTTACCTGACGCCTTTGCGACCACCACCGAAAATGCCGCTCAGTATGCGCAACGCGCCGAAGAAGCTCGTCAACTAGCTCGCTTGCGCATTCGCTCACAGCAACATTACGACGCTCACAGGTACAACCTTCGCCACAGGGAAGTCGCCTACCACCCCGGAGACAAAGTGTGAATATGGAGTCCTGTGCGTCAACGCGGCCGGTCAGAGAAACTCCTACGCCGTTATTTCGGCCCTTATGGGGTTCTTCAACGCCTCAACGATGTCAACTACCAAGTTGTCGCAGAGACTGGTGCACGATCCTCCCGCCGTGCAGCAATACCGGACATCGTCCACGTGGCCGTATTACACACGCTGAAGACTTGCTCTTGCCTAGACACATTCGAAAGCATCGAGTCGATGCTTTTCGAGGGGGAGAGTAGTGACACGGACATGTAGTGGGTATCTGGCTGTTGCGCGGCTAGTTTCGCCATTATTTGTGCGTGGCGAAGAGATCGCTGGTGGCAGAGAAAGACGAAGACGTGCTGCTCGATCGGAGCTGTTCCGCTGTTCGCCGTGTTTCTACTTGTTTTCCTTTATTTACCGTGACAATATCTTCTGCGACTGTCCTCGCTACGCTGCTCAGAGACGATCCCTGATATTCACTCTCGCTCGTCTTCACAACAGACCGTTGGCACTAGAAACAATTCTCCAGTGTCATCCTGATAAGTCATCGAGAATTCAAGCAACCAAGGCATTGCTCAAATTCCTAAGGACAACAGACTTACACGAGCGGCTGTAGACTTTTTAATGATGCCGCATACCGCACAAGACTGCCGCTCTGCGTTGTGAAGTTATGTGTGTGCGTGTGTGTTCATCTCTCTTTCTCTCTTTCTTTACTCTTCTTTCAATCTCCCCCATCCCTTCCCCCTGTACAGGGTAGCATACCGGTTATGCCAAACTGGTTAACATCCCTGTCTTTCCTCTCTCCCGTTTTCCTTCCTTCCTTCAAAGCAACCGCAATATTAGCAAATCGATACCATAATTGTAGTCTTTTTTCTCTATTTTTATGTTAGATGCCATAATCTTTGTGTTTTTGTTCAAAAGAACGATAATTTTGGATGTGACACCATTGGACATAACTGAAGAAAGAGAAATAAAGTTAGATAAAGAGAACTTCTTGGCGATAAAAAAATCGCGGCCAGAGCAAGCATAGCCTTGTATAGTTTAGTACAGCAAGGGGTATTGTATAGTACAGCAAGGTTATGGTGCAGCGAGGGTAAAAGCCTAGCTAAGCGAGCCAGTTGCCCAACAGCCCTGCTGTTACCCAGCTTTGTGCGACTTAGTGCAAGCTGCACTATTTCTTCTTGCTTTATTCATCTCTCCTGCAGCAGCCATTTTGTTATCTCCTGATCGATCCTGTTGATGTGAAAGGTAAGGATTATCAGAATGCGGCAGCGAGCATCGTCATGACCCGGACGAGAGTGCATCTATTGATTTAGCGTTGCGGCTATAGAAGCGAGAACGAAGCCCGTAATGGCCGCAGCTTAAGAAGCAAATCAGATTAGCCTTCTTTTTCTTGATCTAGGCAACACTGTACAGCGCGCTGTAGGGTACCACACTCAGTTCAATGTAGATAAGTAAAAAAAAGCAGATAATAATGTAGCTTACGAAAAATAGCGTAAGTACTTAGTCACAAAAAGATGAATTTTACTCCTACGCTTATTGCGCTTTCCTTTGTCTCCGGGCAAGTTTAGAGGCGAAGCACTTTAGAGTCTCTGCTTGTCGGCGTGCATCGTGCATCGCCGGGCCCTGTCCATTTGCTTGAGTGCAAGAGAGGGCGCCACCGCCTCAGCGCTCGCCGTGTGGCGAGAGAGAGCGAATGGCGCGCGTTGGCTACGGAAACGCTCTTTCTGCGATAAACGCAGAACTACCAGCTCGCAAGGAACTAGAACGCGTCCTCGCCCGCGAGAGAACACTGACGCAGTCAGCGTCTGCTAGCGAGTTTCTTGATTGAAAAAACCGACTGCTCGCGCTGCAAAACCGTTCACCGGCCACCACGTAGATATAGACGACTTTCCGCAGCTGGTTTGTTCAATCAAAACTAGATGGCGCCACCGTACCGTGGCCGTCTTCATGGCCGTCCCCCTGCCGTGGCCTTTCACAGCGCTGCTCAATATGTCTCAATCCGCGTCGCGTCGTCTGCTCGGCATTCTCATAGCGTCTGCGCGCACGCGAGTAAAAGCGAGCAGACGGCAGCGCCGGAAAAGTTAACATGGTGGCACCTGTGGATGCAGTTTCCTTCCGCCTCGAACATATCATGTCATCGTCCTGCGTTATGTGGCCCGTGTGTTCAAAACCTACGCATTTATTTGCTTTATATTCGCGTCCTGAAGATTCGAGAGCAATGTACTCGTCGTTATTTTGCAGTGTTTCCAAGATTCATTCTCATATTTTCGGACACAAGGCTCAGCAGGCGTGGCTAAATAAACACAGCTGATCGCAATAATAAAGACAAAGCATACCTGACGCTTTTTCTCCAGCGTGAGCTGACACAAAGCGATGGCCGATTTTGCCGTTTATTTATTGCTGTGAGGACAGTGGGCGAGTAGCAAGCGCGAGTTCGGATCGAAGCGGGCAGTCGCGTCTGCATGGGTGCTGCCATGTTGGCTTGTAACCCCAGCTACTGGCCGTTGCTAATAGAACAATTAAAGGCATACACCATAAGCACGAAGTAGATTAGGCATATCGCTTATCGTTGTGGCGTGGTGCGTACCAAACAAACGCGAATGTCTCAACGTTTTCAACTTTGAGGCGATTACATGTATAACTATGTTTTGCTGCGCAAGCATGTGACTTGCTTACACCCTGCTACAACCAGCATGTGTGGTACGGCCACGGCCACTTTGCTGGCCCATTGCATTGGCTGGGGCAAATGACTGGGGAAAGGCCAGTTACGATCACGTGATCAAACATGGCAGCGCCCGTGCGCCACTGCGGAAAATCGTCTATAGGCACCGTACACTGACCAGAGGGAGCTGCGTTGCTCGCACTGGCCCGTCCCAAGTTCGCTGGCATTGGCCGTTAGGGGCACGCAGAAAACAGACGCGCGAACGCGTCCCCCGTGTATCCCGGCCGCAGTCCGCCCACTCATTCAGAGAGGGAGACGCGCACATCGCGTTCCATTTTGAGCAACCCCGTCTCATTATTGCGTTTTTTGTCCGCTAGGTTTTGTGTTCTGGCGCTGCAGTCACACTGGAAAACTCGACTGTACGGTGCCTATAGGCACTGGATCTTGACTTGCAATGTAGTGCCGGTTTCTCTTGTGCGAAGCTGAATAAAGATTCGCAGCGTGCACGCTAACTAAAAGCGGACGTCGGGTCTCTGTGTCTATTCTCTTTTCTGCTTCTCATTCCCTATTAGCAGTGATGTTGCTGTGGGGAACACCGAACCAGATCTGAATGCTTCGCCCCTCCACAGATTTCACATTAGCGGAGCTGAAACACCCTTCCCTACACGCTTCGCCCCTCCCCTATTTTTTTTAACACGAGAGTGTTTTATGCCCGGGTCCACCAAGACTTTCATGACGTATTTCCTGCACGGAAGTACGTCAGCAAAATGAACGCCATCCGATGGCAAAGAAAAAAGCTATGAGAAAAAGTTCCGTTGACTAGAATCAAACCCATGACCTCTCGGTCCGCGACGATGGCTGGCGGGCATTTAGCCCACTGAGCTACCGTCAAACACATTACGGAGGCGATATGAACGCACCTTTTATCTTTCTCACCTGCCTCTTGCAGTGCTCTTGGATGGATGGATGCTACTAGCGTCCCCTTTATAACCGGGCGGTGACATCTGTGCCACCTTGGTGCCATCAGGCTCCAAAAAAAAAAATCACAGCATATCCACGGAGTGAATGATGATGAGTGGGCGAAGCTGCGGAGGTTCATCGGTAAACCGTGAATCTTTCGTGAATTCTGCCCAGTACATCATCACCGACGTGAGATCGGGCGCGTTTATACTAAAGGTTCGATGAGTTATGACGACTTGCAGCGCACTTTAATTTTACATGTACGCTGTGAATTTTCATTGTTTAGAAAACCATTGCTTAGAAAACATCTGGCGTCTTTCGTTAAGCAGCTGGCGTCTTTTCGTTTTGCTTTAGAAACATCTGGCGTTCTTTCGTTTTGCTTTTACAAAACATCTGGCGTCTTTTGTTGGTTTATTTCATCAATCAACGGCGTTTTGAACAAAATTTTTATTGTTTAATCACGCACAGGAGAAATCTCACCGGGCACTACCTTGGAGGTAAAGAATGGCTGCTAATGGGAATGAGAGACAGAAGAAGTCGGCTTTTAGCTAACGCTGCGAATTTTTTATTGTTCAACAACGCACAGGAAAAATCTCCCACCGGCACCACCTTGCAGGTCAAAGCGTAAGACTGGTTACATACTACGCTACGAGGGACGAACGGGTGCCGCCAGAGCCGTATATTCCTTAATATACGGCTCTGGGTGCCGCTATAAGGAGCTTCGCCCCTAAAACAAACAAAAAAACCGCGCCGTTTTAACGAACGACCCTTTGCTGCGTTTCCAATACAAGTTTGATCTAGTCAACCCTATAACACACCGTGAGGTGGCGGCTTTAGCGCAAGTCTCGCTCATAGCATCCACCCATATTGACAAATAGCTATCCGACGCTCGCCTGGCTGTCGCACCGCGTTCCCCGCTCGCCCGGCGAGAAGTAACGGCCAGGTTAGAGGGAAGACACGACGCGCGTAGCGTTTCTCTTCGAATTTCACGACGCTTTGAAGGAATGCATACCTAGCATTAGTGTTCATTATGTTCTTGTTGATGCCATGTTTGCGCTGGATTCACCAATATGCGGTGTCCACGTATATCCTAAGAACTGCAGCGTATCGCATGGAATAAATCATGATCATGGGCGTTTGTCGTCGGTACGAAGATGTGCCACTAGCAGTCAACGTGAGTGTGATGCGTCCACATCAAGCGATGCTATATCTGCCGAGCAGTAGACATTGTGCAAGCTCTCATATACCAATGCGCAAGAAAGAATAAACTACGTATGTGACGACACGTTTCAATTTCGTGTTATATCGATTCCTATGAAGGAGGGATCAGCCGTCTTTTTTTGTTTTTGTTTCACATACGAAACACGAAAGCCACAGCACACTATGTGTTTCATGACCTTTCATGACCTTGTGATAATCAAGTGGCATAGGGCAACAGAAAAAGAAAAACTAGATGAATGAAATGAAACTGGAAGATCAGGTAACGCTACAACGGCCTACTACGTCTTCCTTTACATGCATATCGTGCGTTTCGTTCTTATGATGAAAGCACATATAGCGCCAAATTGTCTCAGTATTGAGGCGCAAAATGCAAGAATCTATGAGAAAAGATGTCGAAACATTTGAATAACGCGTACACAAGCGCAATGGCTCTTTCAAAGAACACTTTAAAATAAAGAATACAGATGCAGGTACAAATGCAACAAAAATGACACCTGCTGCTATCTAACATCTTTATTGTGTTTTCTTGTATAAATACTTAACACAAAATAAATGCTTAATAAAACAAAACAAATACTTGGATAAATGCTTAAAATAAGAAATGCAATTGATCTACCAGTCCAGTTATTTCTTATCGACGCACACTTCGCAATTCCTACACGTAGTTTCGAGAGTATGCGTGCAATTCAGTGTCCTACGTGCACTGCTTGATCCAATTTGAGCTACGCGGCGAAGGCATGGAGCACCAGGGGTATTCACAACAGCGAAGTGCGGAGGGGAGTATAGAAGTAGTGGTACATCACACGAAATAAACAAAAAAAGAAACTGACAGGTAGGCGTGTATGCACGCGCAATACAGAGAATGATGTATCTTGAAAGCACAAACTAATTGCGAAACCCGAATTGCGTAAGACACCCGTCCGAACTGGAGCCCACATTAGTTGGAAGGGAGGGCGGATAGGCCTACCTACCGACCACGAATGCTGTGCTGCCTTCTCAAGGATAGGCGTAATGGTCAATTAAGTTACCCGGAGAAACCCACTGTAAGCGATTATCGAAAGCCGCTTACATACGAACCCATCACAGGGAAGCGAGGATCTTGTACTGACACCAAGTCAGCACTCGCAACCTTTGGAACTCTTATAGCTGACCTTAAAAGCTGCGTCTCGGTTTGATGTCTCGTCGGGTTATTCTTCCCCTATTTTGACTATCATTTGGATTCGACGTTTTGGGGAATGGCTACGACGATCAGTTATAGCTGATCGATGGATCCTTCGATGCTTCGTGCCTTTTACATGCAATGCGTTCATCCTCATCTGACGTTGGCACTCTTGCACTGGTACTTTCAGTTCAGTTTTGTCTACTATTTGATCAAAATACATTAATTCATTGTTAATGGTGTGCAGCAAATCGCTTACTCAGTCCCTCAGTATATCTACAGTGAATCCCTCGTCAAAGCTCATTTGGACTATTTTTCAGCATAGCTTATATAGGGCTTCTTCTCTACCTGTGGTTTCGAAGTGAGTTATTTACTTGCATTGGTGGCAGTTCCTCAACATCTTCCCGAAAAACTTGGAGGACTCTTGAGTTTCGCCTCAAGAGTAGAACACGATAGTGTAATTAGACCCTGTTTCCATCGCGTTCACAATCGCTAGCCAGGCTTCGCTTCTCATTGGACACCTAAACCTTGCCAGAACGAAAGTAGCGTCTGTGCGCCTGTAAATTGGCCCTTTCAAACTAACCTAGATAATGCCTACTACAAGTCCAGTTGCGAAGTGCCCACTACGACATAATTCTTCCCTTTGCAAATTAGCGAGGTACCCCCTACGCGTCCGTAAGGCAACGCGTGATTCTGCGCAGCCGCGCAAGTTGTTGATGATGTTGTTGATAATGATAATCAATTATCACTGCATTCTTTGTAATTTCTTGGCCTTTAAACCAACCACTCTTCGAAAATAATATGTTTTGACGCGTGGTGTGATTCTACGCCTCTGTCACTCAATATTAAATGCGTCAATGGCACCCCTCGCACTACATACATATTTTTTTTAAAAGAAAGAATAAACTCAAAAATGTTTTGACGATATATCGATTGGTTTCTTTTCTTCTCGCAATTTTCGCATGCGCTGTTCACCTCTTTGGAGGGTACTGTGAGCGAAATATTGGCAGTAACCCGTGAGCTTGCTAGATGTTAGTACCACGCCGCTCTTCAGTTTTTTATTTTGCTTTTTATGGCAAGCGCTGGTCCTCACATCACTCTTACGGCGGAATGCAATGGACTTGTTTTGACAGTCGACACTGAGGTGCTGCCTCGAACAGCAGCATTAGCGAGGACGAGGTGTCTCGCTGGGTTTCACTGCTGAACATGTCAGGCGCAATGACAGACGAGGTAATGACTACGCCGAAGCTATGCACGGTGCTTGAGAGAGTCGACGCCAGTGCGCTGCTAGATGCAATTAATGTTCCGAGGTGCGGGGCACAGGACTGGCAGCTTCTGCATAAAAGTACAAAAAGTATTCCATTTGGCTCTTGCATAATAAGGGCAACGAGTTAGAAAAAGCGACGAAATGAAGAAGTGCCTGCGGATAAAATGGAATCAGCTTGCGCAAGATAGGGCAAATGGCAGATCATCGGAAGATGACTTCGTCCTCCAGTGGACATTAAAATATCCTGGTGAGAATGATGAGAATGACGATGACGTTATTAGGTGCGGCAAGGGCGCTGACAAAAAAAAAGAGAGAGCGAGAGAGAAGGGACAAGTCAAGGCAAGAGTATATACTAGGAGGCTTGCGCAGAAACTCGAGAAGCTGTTGATGCGGCATTGAGATAACTCACTAACGAGACCTAAAGCGGCACGACGTGATACGCTTGCGGAACACATCAATACTGAAAGGTTGCAGAAAACAAATGTGTTTGTATCCTCTGTACCTATTTATTTATTTGTTTGACTGTTTGTTTGTTTGCTTGCTTACTAGTTTGTTGTTCTCGTTCTTTCCTTGTGGTCATTGTTGTTTCCTACAACGTGTAGTTGATACCATGAACGGATAGCCCGAAGAAACTTGTGTCAGGGGATGCGCTTATTGGACAATTTTAGTGTATTAATGCGTTCCCCTACAACACGTAAGCGAAAACTTTTGAAGATGTTTAGTGTTGTTTATTACTTCCTAGCTCACCAAGAAAAAGAATGTTAGAACTTACATATCACAGCTAAATTGCAAGCATTTGTCCGGAGGTATAAATGTTTCCTTTCACAGCATCTAGTTCAGAGAAACGCTTAATATCGTTCCTGGAAGATATATGTTGCAATAATTAACCGTACCATAATAAATAGTCAAAGTTGGAATAATATGCTATTCTTAAGGAAATCAAACGAATTGGGTTGAGACATTTGTAGTAGACAACTTGCTCTACATATACACTGCAGTAAAAAAACAACATTCAACGAGAGCGAGAGAGCAAGAATGAGGTTGTTGAAGCTTTTGATTTACGACATTCCTGGGGCTATTTTTTAGGCTGTAGAGGCACCAATAAATTACGAAGTCGATGTCACGTTGGCATTATCAGCAGCGTGCTTTCTTTCCACTGCCACGGAAACGAACGTTGTCGAGCACAATCCCGACACGGAGGACAATCGAATACTGCCGGACAAACACTGGGCGAGGGGTTGCTACGCATCGGAAAAAGAGCGCAGGCTGGCTTAGCAGTGGCCTTTGCGAGACTCAAGAGAAGAGAAGCACGCGAGGAATAGTTTCTGCAAGTAATCGGAAGTCAGCAAATAAGGTGCGCTTCGCTCTCGTACGCTAGAGGCACGCAGCACGGCGCCCCTCTTTAGTTGTGGCGCACGCCAGGAGGCGTCCCAACTGACTAATTCGATTTCTTCTTGCGAAGGCCCGCGGTCCTTTCAGCATTCCTAGTGGCACCATGCTTATCATTAGTTGTTTTCAACTCACGTCCCTTAACAACAACTTCCATCGAGGTGCCATAGAATTGCCCAAAACTCGAGACGCTCCGCTCTTCAAATTTCCTTTCTGTCTGTTTTTTTCTGCTGTTTCGTCTCTGATACTGGTTTCCTCAAGGATGATCAGCGCTTGGATTACGACTACTAATATTAGTCACACAGCTGTTAGTTAAACAAACCTAAGATAAAAAATTGGGGAAGTCGACTTAGGCGCTGCGCATAATTTCCTGTGTGCAGGGCCTGCGTAAATCTCGACATTCTCGTAATTAAGCTCCAATGAATAGACACAACAAAGACTCGAAACTGCGCTGTCCTGCCAGCTTAACGACACCGCTTGAAAGAGGCGGGAGGAAGTGGATGTCTGAAAGTGTGCGCTAGTTACAGTTTTCAGTTAACTGTCGTTGATTCGTTCTCTTTCTGTGAACAGTAAGCTTCAACAGCATTGAAGAAATAGAAAGCAGACATCCCACATTTCGTGTACTCTTCTCAATGCCTTTTTTTCGTACTCAGTATTGGTTTCTACAAAATTATTTTTGCCTTAAAGATAAACCTAAACATTTCCACAATGCAACCAAATATTTCGAAACAGCATTGCTTCTGTGGGCAACAAAATATCTGTAAAAAGCCCAAGGGTGCCTAGTCAGTGAATATTTATTAGCATCCGCCTCTTTATGCGGTCCGCTAAAAACGATTCAAAGGCAGCATTCTATTTCAATGACGTATCGTTTGTTTTTGTCAACTTTCTAGCAAACTGCCAGCGGAAGTATGAAGTACTGTAGCGTCACGTTTCGATCAAAAACGTGTAATGACTGGCAAAATTTTATGTGAAGTAGAACTGCTAAACAATTTATTGTCACCCTTAGTTTCAGCAGCCACATACAGCTGTACGGGCTAAGCAAAAATTTTCCTGAAATGAAGTTTTTCATTCAACCTTTATGAATATAGGTATTAACAGTCGCAAATTGAGCACAAATGGCTGGCGATTTTATTGTTACGTGAAATGGTTCATTATTCTTCTCAACAAATTTATCTTATTTAATAGTCTCTGTGATAGAATATGCAGTATATTCGCGGAAGAGCTGAAACCCAGTAATAAGTTGCGCACCACATCGCGTCTTGCATTTTATAGCAATTAATCGCCTTTAAGGGGATCTGAGACAGATACACTTAAAAGCATTGAACTGACTTATTCATGTTGTATGCAACTCTAAGCCGAGCCGAGACAATCGGTAATTGTTCTCGGCATCATTACTGCATTCATTATTTATCTCCCCCTTAACAACCAGTGCCCACAATGGTCATTATTCGGGTAAACGCAGACAAACGAGCTGTCTCGTCGGCGCAGATTCTGGAGATTAATCGCTGTTCATTTGAAATGTTCTCGAAATTGTGGCAGACAGCACCCAGTGATTTTACGCGTGAATATTCTTATAGTCTCTGTCTTGGCACAAGTATTGTTTAGGGCTGCTTTCATTTGCACTTCATACTGTAAAATTTATCAGCTTGCAAAGTTTAATAAAGAGCGCTGCAAGCATTGCACTTGGAATTTTAACACGAAAATGTTTTATGCTGGGGTCCACCAAGACTTCAGTGACGTATTTCCGTCACGGAAATGACGTAGAAAAAATTTACACGATCAGATTTTAGAGATTCATATTTTAATTTTAGAGAGTGTACCCTAATTACATCTTTGTCATTTTCCCTTGTTTTCTTTCAATCTGTGCTCTTTTATTTATTTCGTCCTCGTGCTTCCTGGCAGAAAGTATACAACTATCGGCGAAATCACGTAGCAAAATTTTTACTCCTAACCTGGGTGCATTGCACATGTTCGCATTGTTTGAATCATGTTCTTTAACCTTGACAATTTAGTAAAAAATACCAAGGTACGCTTTAAATTGAAGGCTATTCTTATTCAGCACAATTTTCTGTTAGGAGCATTAGGTGACGTTTATACGCACATACTGGTCATGACTGGACTTCAAAGAGTCGTGTATGCCAGAAATTCTCTCAGATTATACGGTCTGGAACGCGGCCGTTCAACTCCTTAGACATGGCAACGCGCACAGAAATACGCCCGAGAAGAACTTTAAGATGTCTTCCAATATACCGCAGGGTGACACGTGCGCACACATCTCGTCGCTCCTACGTTCCCATCAAGGGACTTATGCCTCTCTATGCAAGCCGAGATGAGACTGCTTTGGGCGTGAAGAGAAATAATACCTGCCGCGAGGTTCTGGCATTCACCGCAGCGAGTGTGCCCCGCGGTGCAAAGGCTGACAGTTTAAATCCCGGAGGGCCAGAACAAGGGGTATGTAGACGTGATGTTGGCTCACGTATTTGTTAGTTTCTTTTGTACGAGGAGGAGGAGAACAAAAGGAAGGCATGGAGATTGATGAAGCGTACGGCAGGCTTATTTGTTATTTAACTCAGTGTCGATGACTCTATTTCTCGTTATTATACATATGTGTGAATTTGAATAGGGGTTTACCAACGCCTATGCTTTCCGCATCGGGATTGCCTACACCGCAGCCTCTGACCACTGTGGAAACGCAGAAACTATTAGACATATTTTTTTCCGACTGCCCACTGCACAGTGCACAGCGACTATCTCTTTGCAACGCGCTGAACAAGTTGGATGGCTGACCTTTGTCGGAGGAAAGAATTCTACACCAACGACAAGACGCAACGTCGCAGAAGGCCATGCAAGTGCTACTGCGCGTCTTGCTATCGACCGGCCTTTCTGAACGATTGTAACCAGAACGCCCTTCCTGTTTGTGTTGTTGTTTTTTATCTTGTGTGTGTACGTGCGTTTTTTTCTCCTCTTTTCTCCCCTCTCGCTCTCTCTCTCTAGGCCCTCTTGCTTGCCCCTATTTCCCCTCCCCAGTGCTGGGCAGCAAACCAGATGCTAATATCTGGTTAACCTCCCGGCCTTCCCTTTTTTCATCGGTCTCTCTCTCTTGAATCTTGGTATGTGTTTGTTTTCGTAACGGAATACCGGATGTATTAGAGCAATTGCATAAACATAATCGAGAGCTAAACAGAAGAACAGATATTCGAGGGCGAGAGGGTGATAAAAAAGTCCTTCACGCCCTTTTTTTTTATTGCTTGGGGTTGGTTTAGTGCTTTTAGGCAGTTTCGTCACAGCTCTAGTTATTGCTCCGGAAAATCATCAAAGGCGCATATGCCAACAGAGAGAAGCGTATTGCACAGTTGTCAACTGCATATGCTCGACACTTACTTAAATCCAGAACTGTTATTAGAAAGTTCTTGCTCTGATCGGTGTTCTGGTTTATGCTCACTCATCCTTACGAATTTCGAACAGAAATAGTGGACAGCACGTATTCCAACACATGTAGCGCAAAATTATTTATGAATACCTTTTTGGGCTCTCGAAAGCTCTAAGATGAGAGATGTACTTATTTGACAGCATTAAGGCACCTGCATGACAGGCCTTTAACAGAATATAAGACCTTGGTAGAACTGTCATGTCCGTTTGCGATGTGCAGCGCTGCAGAAGCACTTCCGGGACTCTTTATGTACAAGCCTATTTGGTAGCTTGTGGTTATCTGCAAGTTGAAAGCTTCTTCGTGCGCGTGTGCCCCTGAAAAGTGTAACCTCGTCTCGCCCTCGTCATGTCCGAGTTCTATTTTGCCTTCTTTTATGCACGGTAGCCAAACGAACTCAACGTGGTTGCATGTTCTTCTCATTCTAAGCATATTTCTGCATAAAATGTCGTATCGCATACCTGCAGACACCCATCAATCGTTCTTTTCTTTCTAATGTACTGTAATAATACTGCAGTTATCAACAGTGTAGAGAAAGCGCAATGATTGCGCAATTCCAGGCTGTAATAATGTACGCTCTCCTGACCGTGCAACCCTGCTGAAGCGGATGCGTCTCTCTCTAATGATAAAAGTGTGCAAGCTATCCGTGTCCTAGATTTTTGGGAGAGGAGGCGGGGGAGGGGGCGTCTGCAATTTCTGACAGTCCTTATTTATGTAAGACTTATGAAGCAGTGCACATCAGTAACTTTATACCCCAATTGACTTCACGTTATGCTGTAAAGGCGCTTTCTGAATACTGTGCGATGCATGAGGAGGCAACAATTGTAAAGCGCAGACTCTGTTGGAAGACGCGCACGAAAAAAATGTGATTTCTTTCGATCCGAAGAGCCTTGAGTGCTTCAATGTTCTTTTTGTTCAGGAAAGTGTCCAACTGGTGCGCACAGTACGCTGATGCACATCGTACGACGGCCAGCACATTGTTTACGCGGTGACTACTAGGCAGCGGCCGCATCATTATTGTTTTCTTAACTTGACCGTAATTGCGAAACTAGCACGCAATTCAGAACTGTCAGTGCGCAGAGCATTTATATTCGCTTTATCCACAAGCCGGCAAGTCTTGCGTAACCAACCCATTAAAAAAGCAATAGTAATCCCTTTGTTGTTCTTGTAAATAAATAAATAAACTATCTTTCCTACGTTCTGCAGCATCTTTATTGCTGATAATTTCTTAACCTCGCGCAAAACCATCAACGCGACCTCGAGTAGCGCATGGTGCATGCAATGCCTTTGTAGAATATGAAGCATATATATGCACCACCTCAGTAACCGAAATCTTGTGCACAGCTGTGAACTTCGCCTCAACTACTGATGTATTAGCTGGCTTTGTCGACTTGCAAGCACTAACACGGAAGTTCCTTGCACTGCACTAACTCACAACTTCGTTAACGAAACTGTTATCGAGTGTCTAACTGAGACATGTGTCCGGCAGGAATGCTATAAGCACTGAAGTTGGGCACCGTTGAGATACTGTAAATGATAGAAACGTGAGTTAGAAACCAACGCCACCAGCAACATTCCACGTCCTAATTAAAGGAGGCTCAATACAGTGCCATAGTCTAAATAGACGCTTAAAAGTAAAGGGTGGCCAAACGCGGCATCACCACTGCAGCGTTGTCGCAGCGGCGTGGGCATTTTGTGACTGATGATGTAAGCGCGTTTAAAGTGCTCGAGAGGTACAGCATGTTACAGGAGAATATACCAGGCTTTCGCCTGAAAGCCAACGATTGTGAAAATCTACGACTTATCCGCGACCCTTCATGGCACAACAGTAATATGAGCCACTGTCGATTACTTTTTGCCTTGTTTGGAGCCCGTCTCATACATTATTGCTTCGATGTGAGCCGGCCCTGCAAGTTGAAGACAATATCGCCCGAGCAATCCAAACAACTTTCATTTTGCCTGTAGATCCTGCTTTACTGTTAGACAGGAGCGTTGTGCACAAAAGCAAAGCACAACGTGTGTGCATGATGGGCTGGTGGAAGTGAAGCACTCTTTATCGGCACTAATGACTGAAGGCCGCCACGGTGATCTGAAGACCATTGCAAACTGTATTAAGGCTTTGTTGAACCTAACTCACGGGGGGGGGGGGGAGGGGTAGTGTCTACAAAACGCTGGGTTTTTATGCGACTACTGTTGTATCGCTTGTGCGGTGCATCCTTAAATGCTTTTTGATGTACCACGAATGTGACTGGGGAGAAGCAGCAGCTCGAGCTACACCTAAAATATCACTTTTTTATTGTATACCAAACGCTACACAGCTACATATGCCGGCTCTGCAACGTACCGGACTTGCTCCTGGAATGCCAGTGTCATGCAAGCCGCACTATGCAACCGGAAACGGATCTGAATGAAACACGGGAAACGAAGGACGACCACCTAACCGAAGCGTGGGAGGCTAAGCTCGCCCTCGAGAACCTGGAAGGGCGACGACAACTCGTCGCCAGGGCCAACCGGGCAGTAGAAGCCAGAGGGTTCTTAGGAAGCCCTCCCAAAACAGGGAGATACCGGGCATCGCTCACAACACTGTTTCGAAAAGAAACATCTATTTCTCTCTCTCTTTCTCTACCTCTCTCTCTCTCACGTTCGGACGAGCAGCAACGCCACGGTAACCGGATAACTGAGTAGCTTGCTCACAGCGTTACTCTATGATTGCCAAGTACATGTAACTGCTTGCGACACTTCGCAAGGCATTGTTGCTGACGTATATAACACATCATTATATCTCAATGCAACGTTGAGGCATGATCAAAACTTCTAATTATCTTAGCGTTTGATAACAGCGACGTCCTAATGAGGAACACAAATCGACAAGGAGAAAAGAGAGCGTGGCTGCTGTTTCGCATGCTTTGATTAAGTACATTATCACACTTTGCAGGGCCTGCTCGACTCAAGAAATCCAATTGGAGTCTCAATCCCACTGGCCATCTTTTCGAAACTGACTACCAAGGTAAGAGAAAGAGGTGCAGAGACAACACAGCGGAACAGAAATACAGTGAACTTGGGGGGGATAACGCTCAAGGGGCATTGACCTTTCCGTTTTCCACAGGGGAGAGACGAGCGCTGCCCAATAAACGTTCGCAATTCATTCGGACCAGCGCGGTCGTGCTACAAACGCTGCTAGCAGCTTTCACATTAGTATTGGTGATATTTCCCAACCGAAAACAGCTTTTCCGCAGCCTCCTCGTATCTATCGTCCCAAGAGCGACCCCATTCACTGTCCGGCCAAAGTGGATTACCACATGCCGTACGGTTTTTCGATTTCGCTTGAGTCTCGTGGAAAATGTGTTCTCTCTGTGGTGCCCGATAGCAGAGCAGGAAGAGAGATGTTACAGGCATTTATCCCTTTTAGGACACCTTTATTATCGTCCAACGTATTTTTTCGCGTTCTTCAATTGTGCAACAACTTCTATGCTTTTTTTCTCTGTTGTTAGTAGTTATGTCAAGGCATCTTTTATTGCTTGCTACGGTCTCAAAGGAATATCGATCAGGTTTTCTAGGTTCTCGTACCTGTTTGTTTGCCTATTTTCTCATTTTCCGTTATTTTTAGCTTTCTGCAATAACTTTCTGGAGTAAATTTTAACTTTCTAGCGCTGCGCTTCTGGCGCTGCGCAAGAAATAAGCATACAGCTTGTCAAAAGTTAATGTATTATGATGCAGAGAAATATCAAGCACATCATCTCTCGCTGGAAAGCGCCTTTTCAATAAACCCAAGAGGGAAGTACTTATTGAAGTTAAGGTAATACACATGCGCTAAAAAACCTCCGTTCACAGTAAAACTAACATGGATATCTGCGTTTAGGTGGATGTAGCCTACATACTATGACTTTAAGAGAGCGTGAGAATGTTCCCTGTTTTCTTTACCAGTTCAAGTAAATATTCACATTACCACGTCGTCGCTCCGAGTTCAATCTCTATATGAGCGTGTTTTTTTAACAGAAATCTACCATTGCTTGGTCTAAAACTGTCCGTTCTAAAGCAGAGTTAGGGAGGATATATATTGTCGATGTTTTTAAGGGGAGTCTCATCTACTCAGACTGCGTGGGCTACACGAAGGAGGATGCAACACTTCCAAACATAAGTGAGCTCCAGCGGTACCGTTTAAAACTGCGGTCATCAATATCAGCAGTTTTATGTGTACGGCAGGACGAACGCTTCTCCAAATGTTCTCTAATTACGCATGTCTTAAAAATCCTGTTAAGTTTCTTTGAATGTACGATCAATCAGGTATATCTTACTAGTGAACTTGACCAAAAGTACATATTAACGCGATAGCGTTAAAGAGCTCGTATCGCAGAAATTCCGCCGTCGGTGTCGGCCCCGTTGGTTGTGAGCGAAAAATCATCATCTTGTCCGTGACCGAAAAATCGAAAAAGCTGCAAATAAAATAAATAATAAAAATATTGGGTCCGAGTGAGAATCGAACCCAGGCCGTCTGCGTGGCAAGCAGGTGTTCTACCACAAAGCCACGCCTCTGCTTGGAGCTGCACTGAAAGTAACTTCCGTGCTTCCCAAAAAAATGCGTCCTGTGTACAGGTTTCACAGTACGAGATGTAGTATCGCAGTAATATTGCGCGGTACAAGCGTACATTGTCATCGGGCGTCACAGCATGTCAATATCCTAACGACTTGGTGGTTTAAAGACAGCCACCCATTACAAAAGGCACACACATTACTGCACGTATTCCCTTAAGGCCACGTAGTGGGTGCACCGCAACTTCGAAAAAGTTTCTGGTACCTTAGTGCGCGCGTTCTGTTTAACACTCGTAGTGTTCGAAGTACGCACTAGGGGCAGGATATCGCTATCGTGTTCAACTCTTAAAGGCGAAGCTTAAGCGGCCCCCAATTTTTTTGTCAATTCAATGCCTTACGTGTCCATTCGGCGATATTGTTGTCCTTTGTGTATTGCGTGTTTTACTGGAGATTAGTTTGCACACGAAAATAAATTTCTAGAATGCTCCGTGGGCTACCTTTAACGTGCGGGCGCAGTTGCACAGGACAACCTGGGCGCTGTTTAAATAACAAGGTTAGGAGAACATCAGAACGAATTATCCAAAGGAACAAGTTCCGACCTAGTCATGCACTCTAAAAGTTGCGCCTGCCAACATTAGTTTCAGGGTGGATGTGTGTTGGAACGCCATAAAGACCAACTAACGCAGGGAATTGCAGTGGCTTATTATATTAAGAAATATGATGACAAATGCCTTAATCCGGCCGCGGAGCTTTGCACTAAAAAGAATACGCACTTTTGCATCTACTTTATTTTTTAAATCGATATCATTCTTCCTTGGTTTGATCAGTCAACCTACCGAATCGTGACATGCCACACTGCCGTGTGCTTGACGAAATTTTGTTACCCGTTTGTATATTTGCACATGTTTGTCGTGAACAATAAATCAGTTGGTAGTCAGCGCTTGCGTGCGTCCCTCTTTGCATTCCGTTCTTCACTGTGTCCTTTCCTTGAGCACTTACGTGCTTGCGCTGCAAACTCTTAAAAAACAGTACGAACGGCACCGGCAGTGAAGACTGCTGTTGAATTTCCCAGCACCTTTGTGGAAAGGAGAGAATGAAATTTAAAGGGGTGGTAGAGAAAGGGAAGTAGCAGGACAGAAAAACGTGCAACGTACCTCCGCCGCGGGGCAAGTGACGGCACGGCAGTCACTGCGCAGCTCCTAGCTCGCTTACAGTCCTCCAAATATACAGCAAGCTGTTCAAAAATATGTGAAATAAACTCTGTTTATCGTAACATGTCGTTTATCGTAACATGTGTTTATCGTAAAATGTCGAAAATACGGTAATTGTACTGGGAAGACGGGACGTCCTCCCAGTAAATTACCATATTTTCGACATTTTTTTTCCTATTTTTGTTCAGTATCCCTGTAATGTGTGCTATAAGCACCAATACAGCATAGGTCTGTGCCGCAGAAAATTGTTTCGTCCGGCTCGTTCCACGAATCGCAGCAGCGGTAATTTGAGAAGCTGTGGTACGCTGCACTAGCTATGGTGCCGAGTTCACGTTTAAGAAGAAAATTATTCCATCTCATTCTTTTAGAGTAGTGTGAAGGGCATAATTATGTACATTTGTTGGGGTTTAACGTCAAAAACCACAATATGATTATGAGGGACGCCGTAGGGGAGGGCTCCGTAACATTCGACCATCTGCATGGTGTTCTTTAACATGCACTTAAATCTAGGTATACACGGGCCTTGAGCATTCTCGCCTCCATCGAAAATGCGGCCGCCGCGGCCGGGATTCGATTCCGCGACCTTCGGGTCAGCAGTGGATCAGCAGTCGGTCAGCAGTCAGTCAGCAGTCTTCGGGTCAGCATCCATAACGACTAGACCACCATGGGGTTCAGTTACAGCAAGAGCCTTCTGCATACATTCGTTAGAGACGTGACCTACATGAAGTGTAACTGAAGACCTATATGAGGAGCACTTGATGAGGTATAACTAAAAAGCACCGTGTATACTATTTCCAGGGGATAAGCATTATGATGGTTCTTTCGTAGTTTTTCTACGAAAAAAACAGTGGTTTGAGTCTTCCCTATTCAATCGTTGTGCTCGGGCAACGGTTAAAAAGAGACGGAAATGATATAAAGCAAATGTGAAGGTGAAACAATATCACATCATAGCTTTAGATTCTAGCTCATTTATTGAACGCTTAATGAATAAAAATGCGGGAAAAGTTTTCGGGTAAGCACAGTAAACTTGACAAGGACAAGGGAAAGAGAAGACATGCTCGCCCCTACAAACAGGAGCGAGTCGTCTTACCCGGAGAATTGGTGGCACCCTTGTTTACTATCTCTGCTCAGTGTTCGAGGTCAGGGCTGCGTCCATGAAGCGTGAAGAAGAGGTTAAGAAAAAAACGAAAAAAAAGTCCATTGCTTAGAAAGCAAGAGTGACATGCTTGCGAGGTAACCCCGTGAGCTGCAGTGGCTCCAGCGAGCGATATTGAATTTCCAGATGTAGATAAAAGCTATAAATGAGTTCTGCAGGAAGAAGCCGGACGTCTTGGTCGCTGTCGTATAGATGCCTGTTCTGGAAGTGGGCCAACGAAGCTCTCGGAAGGGCATAGCCGTACATCTTGAGCATAGCTGCAGCTTCGCACAATCTGAGTAGTATCGGGAAAGGAAGGCATTTGTCTCGAAGAATGAACAGGCACCAACTACCCTCTCCCTTTTCACTGACCGACGATGGAGAGGAGGCTAATACACGCTCACCTCTTGCACTATAATGTATCGAGCCTCGCCGTGTCTACTCGTTCGAGTTAGGAGATGCGAGTGAAACGTCTGCACATGGTTAACAGACGTTAGGTTTCCGTCTCTTTGGTCCATAACTACCGTGGACAAAGCACTGAGGTTGCCATGGTGTAGTTTCAATATGCTATATCTTGTGCGATAGAAAGGAGATGTGAACAGCGAAAGCGCTTTTTAACACGAAAGTGTTTCATGCCGGGGTCCACCAAGATTTCAGTGACGCATTTCCGTCACGGACATGGCGTCGAAAAAATGTACACAATCAGACGGCAAAGAAAAAATTGTTTCATCAACGGGAGCCGAACCCGTGACCTCTCGGTCGGCGACAGCAGATGCCGGGCACGCTATCGACTGCGCCACGGTCACACACTCTGGAGGATTTAAAAAACCGCCTTTTATATACTTTTCTCTCACAGTGCTCTTGGTCGGCAGGGCGGCGTCGCCGTCTGGGACCGGTAAAGTGAAGCAATCCATCATGACCGAGGCATCCGCGATGAGCTCCTGCAACACATCGTTCCACCACATCCGTCCCATTCGGCGCGTTGCAATAAGAGAAGTGCAATTTTGTCAACACCTTAACGCACCTAGAGGTGGCGACTTTACCCAATCCTGGACATCGCTCATAGCATCCATTCATATTAAAAAAAAGCTCTGCGACGCGCGCCTGCCTCCCCTTGCTGCAGCACCGCGTTCCCCGCTTACGCGTGCGCCGAGAAAACTCTGTTTCCTTCTAGTCCCACCGTGGTGTAATTATTCTTTAACACGCGGCGGGATGGCGACCTTAACCCAAGTTCTGCGTCCAATCAGCGACGCTCTTCTGGCTGTCTCACCGCTTTCTCTGATTACGCTCTCACCGTTAACTACTACAGTTACCACGTAGGTTTGTTTAATCATGGACGTTGGTCGTCGGGACGGAGATGCGCCAACAAGCGTCATCGTGGTGCATCCACGTTAAACGGCGCTGTAACTGCCAAACACCAAGAGACATTGTGCGCGCTCTCTTATATCAATGCACAGTAATTATTCAACTACTTCTGTAAAAGACACGCTTTACTTTCGTGTTATACCGATTTCTATGATGGAGGGATCATCCATGGCTTTTTTTTCTATCACAGGGCACATACAAAACTGTATAGCAGTCCTGTTTCTGAAGGTATAATCGCTCCAACTGTACTGGATGCTGCAAAGGATCAACCACGTGGTTTACGCCTTAAGTATTGCTAAAACTGTCGCCTGACATTTAGCGAGATCTCTTGACTGTACGGCATCTTTTGCGTTTATACAATTTGTCAGCTTTTCTCCGCAATCATGGGGTGGCTGGTACGTGTTCCTATTTTGATAGATTAACAGTGTAGCGAACGCCAACTCTGTCATGTGCTCCGTAAGCGTGTATGACGTCAATAAGCGTGTTATAGCAGATACTTCATAGTTATTTGTATTCCATTTGCACCTGTAGAATAGTTTTATCAATAACGTCAAATAATATTATTAACAATTATTAGTTCTTTTCGAGTCTCCGTAATCAGCATCACGATCGCACACCATATAGACAGCTAGAACCAGCGCCCTTAGAATGCGATCGCGAGTTACACGTATGTTACACGCGAGTTACACGCGTAGAAAACCGTGAGCAGTCAGCGCAGTATGAACATGATTGTTACGCCAAGTTGTATATTGTATCTACTGCGGGTTAGTTCAGTTTATACATTTGGACCATATGTGATCTATGTTAGACACTTCTAAGAGCTGAGGAGTAGCCGACGCCTTATTTGTGCGCCAACATCTCCTTACATCATGTCAATAAAAAAATAAACAACGTTGTTAAAAATGATAATAAAAACACAAGAAAGCTAAGCTGGAAGACAACAATTAACAGTTCCGCCGCAACAGCAATGCAATGAATGCGGTATGACCGATTTCATATGTTTTGCGAAGTACAGCTGGCAGCGAACTTCTTTAGCGTTCGACCTGGCGAACTCAAAAGGACGGTAACGTAAGGAAACGCGGCCGCTGCAGATAGCGAATCGAATGTCGTGCTGTATATCGCTGCAATGCAAATTGAGCGGTGAAGAGACAGCACGCGCAAAGGTATGAGACGTCTGCTGATCCCTGTCAAGTAAAGGCAGCCGCGGCTGCTCTTTGCCGTTCAAGGTACACATTCCCTGCCGGAGTCACACAGCTTCCCCTCCGGGACTCCCCATGGACGGGATCACCGGCGCGATTCATCTACGCTTAAGCCGCGATCGTCTGCGGCCTTGTTGAGGCGACAACCAGAAGAGCGCCCAGACGTAGGCGGCTAGACGGATACATAGACTGATAGAAACGATCAAAGTGCCTTTGGTTCGCTAAGAAATGATCCATAATTACCAAAACGAGACAGGAAACAGAATGTGATTCAATGTCTCGTCTTTCTTTTCTGTATTATGCAAAATTTTAAAAGATATAGTTCATAAACACATAACCACCCTTTTCATAAAGAACATAAAGTACTAACAAATGCTCAACACGGTTTTCGACGGGGTTATCCTACCACTGCCCAGTTTGCCGATATTATACATGATTTCGCAGAGGCTTTAAATAAAAGGAAGGAGGTGAACGCAATATTCATAGACTTTTAAAAAGCATTTGATAAAGTGTCGCACAAAAAACTGATTCATAAACTAAGTCATATATTCAACAGCGAAGAAACATTAAGTTGGATTAGGGCCTATCTCTCACACCGCTATTAATGTGCATCCTTCAGTCAGTTTTCTTCCGAAAGTCTGTCAATTGATTCTGGCGTTCCCCAGGGGTCCGCTCTCAAGCCTTGGCTTTTTCTAGTGTTTATAACCGGCATTGTTCAAGACATTTCAACGAATATTAGGTTGTATGCATATGATTGCGTTTTGTATCAAACTGTGAGTTCTGTACAGGATCACCCGAGGTTAAATGATGACTTTGCGAAGATTATTTTATGGTGTGAGCACTGGCGAATGCCTATCAGTTTTGAAAAAAACTTTTTTATGAGAATCAGTAGCAATAAGGAAACACTGCCGTTTACTTATTCTACTGGTGATCAAGTTTTTTCCGAGGTTGAGCACTACAAATACTTAGGATTGATAATTACTAACAAACTCTCCTGCAACACACACCTAGATGATGTCGTAGCCAATGACTTGATAAAGTTGTTCTTTTTAAGGCGTATACTCAAGTTAGCAACCCCTCAAGTGCGTTTGCTTGCTTACAAATGAATTATCCGTCCTATGTTAGAACATGCCGTGATAATTCGGGACCCCTTCACAAAATCAAACGTCGAGAATTTAGAAAGAATACGGAAGAAGCTCTAAGATTAATTTACAACTCATGTGGTCGGAGCTCTATTAGCCAATTGATAAAAAAAGGTAATTGGCCACCTATTACTGAATGAAACCGTGTTTGTAGACTGAAGTACTTTTATCGGTTGGCAAATGGTCATTACAAAACTACCACATCACATATCTTGATTCCATCTACGGGTTAAGCAATTAGAATCCGGCATTCACAAACAACCAAGCCTTTAATGCAGAGTCATTTCCTTTAAATATTATTTGTTTCCTCACACAATAAACGACTGGATAATAATAATAATAATATTTGTGGTTTAACGTCCCAAAACCACGGTATGATTATGAAAGACTCCGTAGTGGAGGGCTCCGGAAATTTCGACCACCTGGGGTTTTTTAACGTGCACCCAAATCTAAGTACACCGGCATCAAACATTTTCGCCTCCAACGAAAATGCAACCGCCGCAGCCGGGATTAATAAACGATTGGAATAACCTGCCTAACGAAGCTGTAACACAAAACCCTTTGGTATCCTTTGAAGAACATTTGATCTGATGTGTTCTGTAACTTGTTAACACTGCCTTGACATCGTTTGTTGTTCCTTTTTGCCGAAATGTACGTTTCTTATGTTTATGTACCACTCTGCTATGGTTTAAATGAGACCACAGTATTTATAAATAAATAAATAAATAAATAAATAAATAAATAAATAAATAAATAAATAAATAAATAAATAAATAAATAAATCCTTATTTCCATTTTTAACAGTGGAACGGTTTAATCTCGAGGTTCTGCCGGCGTTGCAGAAAACTCGGCGGCTACGCACCACAGAAATTGGACGTGTGCCAAGCAGCTCCTAGTATATCACACCATTCATAGTATAGTATTGTCACCTGGTAGTGACAGTAAAGAAAGTAATCGCAGCCGGTAAAGATGAAGCTATTTGTAGCACAGACTTGTGCCCAGGAAAATAATGACACTCAAAGTGCCACGATATCGGCGCACACAGTCGTCGGTCGTCGATTATTCTGATTCTCGGTGGAACGCGTCGTCTTTTATACATCAACACTCGGACCTACCAGCATTATCCCTGGTGCTCGTGTAAGCTCCCGAATAAACTTGACTAGTCGCGTTCTGCACATAATCTTAACGGAACAATCTGAAAGAATTGCGAAACTTCCATAATATTGCCGCGCTGCCTGCGCCGAGCAGTGCTAAGTATTTTTGAGTGGGAAAACCCTATCAGATCAAAATAAAGAAGTAAGGGTGCATGGTAGTATAACAAGGACGTGGCAAAGGAAAGTTAAGGAGTTGAAAAGGAGGAGGGGACGGGCTTAAGAATAGCATACCTTTATATACTACAGTTTAGCAAATATATGAGAAAGGGAAGTGACAGTGAGAAGGACGGATGTGAGGGAACGGAAAAAGGAAAAGGAGGAGGTGAGAGGGTGCGCCATAACATAGGCATGGACAGGAGAAGAGAAAGGGGGAGAAATGCCAATACAGAAAGAGAGAAAGAAAAAAATAAAGAAAGAAGAAATATACTAATACCCAGAAAAAGATCAATAAAAAAAGAAAAAGTTCAATCTGCGTTTGCTAGGTGGTGGCACTTGCTTGCCGGCACCACTGTTTACTCATATTTCACAGGTATGAAACTGGATTTATGTCTCTTTTTTTCACTCAATCAGAATTCAGGAAATGTCAGCACAAAGTCAGACAAGGGTACCAATATGGGCTTGTTTTTTTTTTTATTGGCGCCAGTATGCCCTACGGCATAAGTTAAATAAAATGAAAGAGTTCAGTTTCGCTGATAAAGGCCAGGAGCGGTCGATGCAAAGGCCCGTGCGTCCAGCGCGTTAAGTCGGGTGGTCGACCGGGGCGGTAGTCAAGGCCTCGTAGGTGGCGGGTGCGAGCCTTGTGAAGGGCCGGACAGGTCCCAAGTAGGTGATCGATCGTTGCCTCTGTGGCTGGAGCAACGCAGAAGGGGCATGTCGGTGGGGGAGGCTGTGCACCGGATGTCCATGCAGCCCGGATGGCAGGAGTCTTGTTGGTTCATCGTAAACTGGCTAGTAGCATAGCGCGGCGGTAAGGCACACGGACAAAGAAGAAGTACGAGACGAACACAAGCGCCCTTTGTCCCTGTGTCTTCCCGCGCTATGCTACTAGCCAGTTTACAATGTCAGAGATTACAGACACGCCCAAATGACTACATTCGTGAGCTTCTACAATGACTGCTTTTCAGAAATATTCATATTTACCAGGCTTGCTGAAGGCTAAATTTCCTTTCGTGTAGATATTTTCGTCCCATTGTCTCTTCCTCTTGAAATGCATTCTGAACTCAACAGTTGCGAAAATGCAAGCAATTAATAAATGTACACCGCCCGTTTTACCTGAAGGCATTATCGTTTCACGTTATTCGAAGTCTTCATTTATTCCAAAACGAAGAAAGAGATCATGCATATCGACATCGTGTGTTCATAGCAAACACGTCGTTCTGCTACTTCACCAAACCGAAAAATTCAGGTCTAAATGTTATTCGTTTCCGGACAGCATCGTTTTATTGCCTTACTTTATTTACTGAGGGCATCACCGTAACCTACTCCGTTATGCTACTTTCACCAGTTTTTATTTCTTAAAACTACTTCTTAATTCAACGCGTTCAATCGTTTCTCGTTAAGGCAAGAAAACGAGATGATTCACTTGCAGCTAGAAAAATGTTCAAGAAATACAGTTGATATATAAAAATGTTGAGAAAGACATACTACGCTTTCGCCAATGGCTGCAGAAAAAGGAGTAGCCTGGTACGCATACGCACGTGTAAAAAAAATTATGATAAAGCACATAACATGAGATGCTTTAGGGGATTGCAAAGGTGGCAGTAAGATGAAAGGAGGTCCACTGGAAAAAGTTAGACGGCCATATAAAAAATATACGCGGGTGGCGTGCCACGAAAAGTCCCTCCTTGTAACGGCGGCGATTCTCATAATCGCCTGTTTGGGAATCTCGTGCTAGGCCTAGGACGGAGATAGGTGCCGGTTTATGGCTCTGCTCCTCATCACACGTCTCTCGCGACTGAATCCCTGCGTCCTTCGTGTAACGGCTAATGCTTTTTTGATCCCAGTCACCAGGAACTTTGAGGTTACTTCCTGTAGTGTCCAGATTAACACTCCCAATTTTTTCTGTATGCTGTGGTTTTGATCCACTACCCTTCTCTGGGCATTTGAAGGGGGCTGCAGCTAATCCCAGTGATAGCTCTTATATTTAGTTTTATTTCGTACAAACACTACCGCAGCACCTCGTGCGATGTTCTACACATAAGCCCCGTCTGGTTCAAGCAAATGGCGTGCTTATGAATGAGACATTGTATCTCCTGTTCTTGCTTTCTTTCTTTCATTCTTTATTTATTTATTTATTTATTTATTTATTTATTTATTTATTTATTTATTTATTTATTTATTTATTTATTTATTTCTCTAGCTCTTTCTATCTTTCTCTTTTCTTTCTTTCTTACTTTCTTTTCTTACTTTCTTTTCTTTAATTCTTTCTTTCTTATTCTGAGTGCGACGTGCTACGATATAGCCAATGCATGCAGAAGTTAGTGAACAGTTAGTGAGCAGTTAGAGATCTATCTCTGTATTTTTTAACCGTCATTATAGCTAACATGGCAGGTGGTGCCTAATAGTCGCTTAAACATTCTTTATTTATGCAATTTTTCGTCTCATCATTACATAGTGTTGTATAGTTTAGAGCAGCCTTCACCTGACTTCATTTTTGGTGTCCTTTGTTACAAATTTAAATACATCGAACGCTAATGACACAAACTGTTAGGGCTCGATTTCTGTTTCTCGCAATCATGTGAAGCCAAGATACAGCCGCAACAAAGAAACGCCGAAGGTAAATTACATGTTTTACATAAACGAAGTACGACTGCAATAAAGTCAAGGAACAAATTACGTGGGCCCAACAACATTGCGCTGGCGGCATCCAA
The DNA here is from genome assembly GCF_013339695.2 of Rhipicephalus sanguineus. Lineage (NCBI taxonomy): Eukaryota > Metazoa > Arthropoda > Arachnida > Ixodida > Ixodidae > Rhipicephalus > Rhipicephalus sanguineus. Next base: position 168,020,898 of record NC_051178.1, on the reverse strand, counting down.
ACTCGAGTTTTAGAATTTTGCATGACGCACTCTTACAAGTAAATTTACTGCGGCGCTGTTCTTCAATGCTATATTTACCTCAACTAGTGCTTATCATTGCCACCACTCCCGGTCGTAACGGATTTATGTAGAACGTCCTCTCTGCAGGCTTCAGTTAGCCCGTAAAGTTTTTACAGGAAGACGACTTACCCCTAAATCCTCACTTGCTACGTAGAGTGAGCAATACTAACGAAGTTTGTTTGGTTTTCCTTTTTCTCGTTCATCAACTTGCAATAGTCTAGACAGTAGGAAATCTTGATGTTTTCGGATAAAATATGACGGCTCACTGGATATTACTGCCTTACTGAATATTCACTTAATTGCCAGGTTTCAAGCTCCTAGTTGTGCAAATAGATTGCGCATTGTGTCCAGACCACACCGCAAGAAAGAAGCCCGGCTCCAGTACACGCCTCATCCATGATGCACCTAGGTAGCGGCAATCCGGTTTATCGCTTCATTTTTTCAATGCGAATCTTATCAGCATCGATGGTAACTCCGGAATGATTTCGTCCGGAATTTCTAGAAAGCTTCAATGTAATTTAGTGTACTACCTTTTAAAAAATTTCTATTTAACAGAAGAACAAAACAGCTTTCTCTATCAACTAAAACGACCTCACTTCCCAATCTTCTACGAGATATCCTCATATGCGTTTGCTCAACAGAGAAAACTGTCTAACAATTATTGTGCACCCCAGATTGTCCCTGTTTGGATGATTGCTTTTATAATATTAAAGCAATGCTTAGGTATAATATTTATAATTTAACAAGCAGTCCTAATCACGCCAGAAAACTTGGACGATTCTCTACTCGCGGATGTCTTTTAAATACATTCACTGTTCGTAACAGTAGATGTGAAATGTCTAGAGTAACAATAACGAGCACGAGCTGTTACCGTTGTTAATTCCACTAGCGCCTACTTCGGCTCTTCCAGCTAGCAGCTCACTCCTTTGGCAAACGTGGCCGCTGCAGCGAGCAAAGTGATCTTCGTGTGGCCTATAGCTACAACGCAAACTTTGCGGTTAAATCACAAGATGTACAAAACTCCCCCTCAAGAGATAATCGCGCGAGCACGGTGGACCACGCCGTGTATTGAAAGTACGTCAGAGGCGCACATCCCAGCTCCGGCGAAACACTATAGAGCTTTAGAATTGCGGGCCCAAGAAATTTGCGAGCCGCCAGGATGCATGCGCAGAATGCAAGCCACTCTCGCACTCTTGCGCTCGTGTTGGCCCCAGATCCTGTAGCTCCTTCCTTTGGGCGGCAAACAAAACCGGATAGCGAATGATCTCAAGAGAAGAAAATATAGACGCTGCTTCAAAGTGGCGTGTGACGCCACGGCTCGCGTTCCCTGAGGGCGTCGATTCTGGTCACTAAAGTAAAAATTCATTTGGGTCTAGTTGGTGCATGTTCCTGAGGCTAGAATTACTGCGCAAACGCACTTCTTTGTGCTTCTTCATTTTTTACTTCTTCGTCCCTGCACCCATCTGAATATCATTTCATGTCTTCGCGATTCTAATGCACTATCATCCTTTTTACACGTTTTGATTTAGAGCTATTGTGGGCACATGTGCGGTAAGGTTGCCTTGGGCTTGTATATGCATTGGCGTATGAAAGAAAAATCCGGCAGATCGCACGCACTGTGGGAATCGATGTAATGCGAAGCAGCCAGCAAAGAGCTGCGAACATCGCCTTGTTTGTCTTTGAGGCAAATGAAGTCATTCATGTCAAGCCATCTAGTCCATTAGATTTGGTACGTTTGTCATGCATGCATGCGTGTATTTACAATATGGTATATACCATGCTAATGAAACGTATATTCTGAACACATAATGCATAATCTGCCATTTATGCTTGTCACGCTCTGATTTCATGCCATACTAATTTTTGTATATATCCAGTTAACAAAACGGCCGAAAGCGCACCAAGACAGTGGCATGTAAATCATGCCGTATATGGCATGCGTATCATGATTTTCATGTATACCAACTGTCATTTATGTTCCTCATACAGTCACGTCAGGCAGTGCCAGTTTTGGTGTGTCAAGCTAGCGAACCGGCCTCGAGCGCCCCATAAGTGTGGCATGTAAATTATGACATGCGTATCATGATTTTCATTTTACAGCCTGTGATTTATGTTCGTCATAGTCACTTTACGCAATACCAGTTTTGGTGTATGTCAAGCTAGCGAACCGGCCGCAAGCGTACCATGAGTGTGGCATGTAAATCATGCCTAACATGACAATCACATCATGCTCTTCATGTTACCGCACGTCATGTATGTTCTTCATACAGTCACGTCACGTAATACCAGTTTTGGTGTATGTCGAGCTAGCGAACCGGCTTCGAGCGCATCATGAGATTCGCATGTAAAGCATGCCCTACATGACATGCATGTCATGATTGTCATGTTACTACCTATCATTTATGTTCGTCATACAGTCACGTCACGCAATACCAGTTTTGGTGTATGTCAAGCTAGCGAACCGGCCGGGAGCGCACCATGAGTGTGGCATGTAAATCATGATATGCACGTTATGATTGTTATGTTACCACCTGTCGTTATTATTCGTCATACAGTCACGTCACGCAATACCAGTTTTGGTGTATGTCAAGCTTGCGAAACGGCCGCGAGCTCCTCGAGACCATGTCATGCAAATCATGCTGTACTTGACACACACCTCGTGATTTTCATGTTACGACCTGTCATTTACGTTTGTCATGCATTCATGTTATGTCATATCAATTTTGGTATAGATCCCATTAAGGAAACGGCCAGGAGACCACAATGTCGTAGGCGGACAGATAGATAGATAGATAGATAGATAGATAGATAGATAGATAGATAGATAGATAGATAGATAGATAGATAGATAGATAGATAGATAGATAGATAGATAGATAGATAGATAGATAGATAGATAGATAGATAGATAGATAGATACGCTCAAGGTCGCAGAAGTTCGCGAAGAAATGCTTTGCATTTAATAAAGCAGTTGGCAGTCAGCGTTTGTGTCGTACGTTTCTTTTTATCGTGGGTATCTTGTGCTTTTGCGCTGTAAATTGAGCCTCGGGAGTCTGGTCACGGTGTAAGGTATATACTGCGATTCTGGTTAGCCGTCTCATTTGTTCCCTTCTGTAGCATAAGCCTACAAGAGAAAAAGCTTTCCCTTTAGCTCGCGCACGGCCGCTGGCTCGCGCCATCACGAGCCACGGGACGCTGTTCTTTTTCTTTGACCAACTGGCCACGAGTGGCGCTGCGCTTTGACGCCAACATGGAAAACTAGCGTCGCCAGCGGTATGACGCAAACGCAGCGCGGGCAACGATGCATGCATGGCCCGCGCCTCACATAATTTTAATTTTGCCACATGTGTCGTCCCGTTCGTTTCACACAACGCCGCGTGCATTTTGATTCTGCCGTTAGTACCCTGGAGAACGCATGACGCATGGCGTAATTCTCTCAGACAGCGCGTTGCAAAGCGAGGGCTCAGAGGTTCGAAACCCCGGTCGCGCACTTCGGAATTTTTTGGAAAACTAGCGTCGCCAGCGATATGACGCAAACGCTGCGCGGGCAACAATGCATGGCCCGCGCTTCACGTCTTTTTAATTTTGCCACATGTGTCGTCCCGTTCGTTTCACACAACGCCGCGTGCATTTTTATTCTGCAGATAGTATCCTGGAGAACGAATGACACATGGCGTAATTCAAAGAAAACATGGTCAATAGTTTCTGACTGATTACAGATAAGGCATTCTGAGCGCCAAGGTAAGAAAAAACCACGCTCCTCAACTTTGACATGCAATGTGCCTGTGCGAAGCTTAAAAAAGAAGGACTTTGTGGAAGGCGCCATTTGCATTCTTTTAACCCTTTTTAGCACGTCCTGCCCTTGGGCACTACAGTGCATGGCCCTGTACAGAGGGGCGGGTAAAACTGCATCACACACATCTTTGTACAGCTTTTTACGTGTTACTGAGAACAGGTACTCATTCGAAAATCTAACAGACAGCGCGCTGCGGAGTGAGGGGTCACAGGTTCGAAACCCCGGTCGCGCACGTCGGAATTTTTAGGGACGAAGCTCCTAAAGCCGTGGGTTTGTCCCTCCTAGCTCGTACGTGACCTCCTATGCCGCGCGTATGTGCCAGTGGTGATGGCAACGAAGCAGCGCGAGTGTACTTGGCCCAGCGCAGGGACGAAGAAGACGTTGCAGCTCTTTCTCTGATCGATAAAGCGTGTTTGTTTGTGGTGCTGCGTGTCCTCGTCGATCCCACGTCGTTACACTGGTGGAGGTGCGGGGTAAGCTTCATGCTTGGCACTCCATCGCGGAGCCGACAATCGAGCCCGGAATCGCCACCACGCGTCGAAACACCGGTCCACCGATTCAGTCGCCGTGTGCTAGTCGCCGTCATGACCGTGTACCTCGCACCCAACCTGTCTATCGGGGACGACAAGTCGTTTATAGACGCTGCATTACGTGACTACGACAACAAGTACAAGAACCGTCCGTTCGTCCTGGTTGGGGACTTCAACGTGGACCTCATTGACAATGACTGGATCGTGCAGCACATGCTTTCCAAATACGCACTCAGATGTATCCATATGCAACCTACCACGATCCGAGGGACGTGCATAGACTTAGTGTTTGCAAACTTCCCACTGCAGCCAGTACAAGAACCTCTCTCGCTTCATTTCACAGACCATAAAGCCGTCATAATGAAGGAACCTCGCAATCCAGCCGCCATGACAACGACGAAATAAAAAGAACAAACGAAGAAACGAAACAACAAACGAACAAGAACAAAATAAAAGTTGATTTTGTATAATATACGCACAGTCTTACGTCTTTCTAATGATGTAATGGGCTAATTTTCACGGGAGAGTTACGGTTTACCGATGATCTCCCCATCTCGAGCTTCGCCCACTTATCATCATTCATTCCGTGAATATGGCGTGATTTTTTTAGTTAAAGTTCTTCCGGCAGCACGATTCTTAATTCGCAGCCTTTCTAATACTGAGTTGATTGCAAATACAGCTCAGTGGAGATATGTGTGTCTAATAATAATGATTTTTTATAGGCAACCAGCATGTGAAATCCTGCTTTGCTTCACCACTTAGTTATGCTTCAAGCAAAAATGAAGCCGCATATTGAGTCACGCCTCAAAACAGATGATCTCAACTTAATTCCGTTTGTGGCTATTATTTCATTGTAGTCGTTGTTTCATAACTGGTTTACCACCCTTCGTTCAATTAATTAGGGCCGCAGTAAACAAGCAACTAAAGGAAGCTTTACAAGAGGCTATTCGTTTAAGTGATCCTACTCTATACAACCCATAAATTCTGCCTTTACGCAATCATTGAGCCTTGACAGCCAATGGGCAGAGCCCAAGATGCGAGTTGTAAACAGGCCGAGAAGTCAGTTTACAGACTTATTCAAAGCAAGGATAAATTTATGGGAGGATTGCGCGTGTACTCTAAGCTCTTTCGGCTCAAATATTTGATTCCTGACAAGAGTAAAACTAGAGAGGGGTGGTCTCGCAAGGGAGTTTCGCTGACCACAGAGAATTCCGAACCTAGTACGCACCACTAAAAGAATGCATGTGGCTCATGCATAATACATGTTCCGTGAACGTATCCCGCCCTCGAGCAGTAGTCCCCTCACGTCGCGTGGAAACCTTCCTTATTTGATTTTATTGACTCTTCTTCCTGAAGGATGAGTACATATATGCAGCGTAAATCATTGTTTTTTATAGCTCAGCTACTATTTGGTTTGTAGGAAAAAACATAAGCGCAAGGGGCTGCTGTGAAAGAATGCAGCACAGCGTCTTCAGTGGCGCAGACCACTGAGGACGCTGCAGAAAAACTAAACCCAACGAGCTTTGTTCGCTCTATATTCGCTTATGATACGAATGCTCACGAAGAAGTTCAGAAAATGTAGGCGCAATGACATTTCATGCTTTCTTCGTACTTTATCAGAGTAAACGTTTTTACCTTTTGTTACGGCACGGTTGACGGCCGCGCTGCGCAGCTCAAACCTGCAAGATCAACGATCGGCCATCCAGCAAGCCCGTGAGGGGGTGAGAAGACAGGGCCTCCCGACCTCCTCAGGGGCGGGCAAGGCCCAGGCCATGAATTAGCCGGAGTTCTCAATGACGTTGTTGCCCACCACCACTTTCGTTCTGCTCGTGATGTGTGGTGGACGTTTTTATTCCCTAGGCATATACTACTGACAGGGAATCTGTTCTTGATCGAGCCTTTCATGTCCGGGATCCTGTAGTAATGCTTGTGGGCATCATAAACGGGTATGCACCACAGAGATTGGGTAAATCCCACTGCTCATCACTGGTCTACTAAAAATGAAGGCAACAGTTAGCTCAGCAAACGAGTATGTGCCACAGAAATCTCTGCGACCTGTAAGAAAACTATCCTCCTCATAAACGCGTATATCCTACAGAAATTGGGTAAATTCCACTACTACACACAACTGCCACTGAAAAGGAAGGAGGCAACAGTCTGCCCAACAAATGGCGTGAGCGCTACCACAGTCACACCACTGTCACGCGATACGCTATACTACCAGCTCCAAGCTTAACAAAGTGTGTTTAATGAAGAGCAGCGACACAACACATCCGAAAGACTTGCAAAACATAGAAATGTGTTAACCTGACGAAGGAAATGCCACCAGCTTCACTGTTTCTTTGGTGTCCGGGAAGCGGAGCTGGTTGAATTTTATTAGTTTAGGGACTTTACGTCCCGAAACCACGATATGGTTATGAGAAACGCCGTAGTGGAGGGCTGGGGAAATGTCATCCACATGGGGTTCTGTTTATGTGCACCTAAAGCTAAGCATACGGGTCTGCTATTTTGCCTCCAACGAACTGCGGCCGCCGTAACACCGACGCGCTCCCGCGACCTTCGGGAGACCACAGTGGTAGGTGCTTGGTTGTATAAGAAAGGAAGATAGTAAGAGCCACGACTTTCAACCTGTTCCACATTGACATATATGTTAAAAGACAAATTGTTTGAACTGAGAAATTTTTGGCCTTTCAGTGCCGTACAAATGAAAGGAAGAGAACAGTTACGACGGCGCACGCAGCTGTGGTTATACAGAGGTAAATGTACAAGGTTCGAAAGCTTGAAGGTTGACGTGCGCTTGCGACATTGTGTATTATGCCAGAGGAAAAAGAACACTGAATAGTCAGAGATATGGAGCCAAGGTACAGGCGTTAGCTGTCTTTAGTCCATCAGTGATTTGGCGCTGCAAGCGAAAAAGTTAGTGCAGCTGTCACTAAGTCGCGCAACGCTGGGTCACAGCATAGTTGGTGGAAACTTAATTGGTCCTGGCTTGGCAAGGGTTTTGCCCTCTGACATCTGTCTTTCCCACGTCTCACTATACTATACTATACGTGGCTATGTTTACTCTATTTTTTCTACATTTTTTGTTTCTTTTTATATTTCTCTTTCTTTGCATTTCTTCTCTTTCTGTGTAGTTGTTCTCTCACCTTGTATCTTTTTCTCTTTCTTCACTATCTTTCTACCCATTTATATCTTCTTTCTATTTATTTCTTTCTCTCTCTTTCACTCTCTTTCTCTGTACTCGTTCTCCCCTCCTCCTTTCTCTTATCCTTAAGCTCACATCTCTCCTCACTCTCCCTTCTCTTTATCACCACCTCGCTATACTATACTATACAAGGCTATGCTATGCTCTGCGTCGTAACCACTCTGCTAAGCCGAGTGGTTACGGCGCTCGCCTTCGGATCGTTGATAGGCAGTATCGAATCTGGCCTCTCGAAGAAGGTTTTTCGCCAAGAATTTCTCTCTTTACTCGTTCTCTAGTCCTTCGAGTTATTGCATTCCACGCGGGACAAATCAGCGCATGTGTTCTGGGAGCGAAGCAGAAGAGAAAAAAGAGAGAGCGTGACGGTTCATGCTAATCATAATTTTCCGTCTACGACAAACGCGAAACCTCGAACATGACAGCTGTGCTGTAAAAGATACATAGCAGCACATTTAATACATGAAGCTTAATTACAGGAAGGCACAGCCATAGCACTGTGTCTATTCCTGTTCTATTCGAATATGTGTGCAAATTCGGCAAGGTCGTAGAACTGTATTTAGAATATGTGACGTTTACATATTTCGGTATGCTGCGCTGCCTGGGTTCAGAATACTACGATCTCACAATGACTGTTACATGGCACCGGCAAGCGTCGCAACCTGCACGTGTCACTTAGGAACGACTGAAGTGAAATGTGATACTATTGAGAGATTTCGATTGGAAGTTATCTTTATGGGCGAGAAAGAAGAAATAGTTGGGAACAGCGTAAACATTTTAAGTTTATTCGGAAGACACAATCGCGTAATGAGGAGGGCTAAACCTACAGACAGACAAAGAGCTTCATTTGGGTGTTAAGATACGCTACTCCTTTAGAGCAACGCTGCGGGCCACGAGCACGTGGGGACGGGGAGGCCTAGCCTCACCGCCGCATCGTGGGCTCTCTGGACAGCCCGTAGCTGTGATAGAAACACTGAACTTCATAAGGCAGAATCCCAATCCTCTTGTGATTTTACTAGAATCCCATAGCGACAGGCACCGCCAAAGCATGTGGTCAAAGTTACTAACCTCACCGCAGTCAGGGCACGTATAATGGAACGCCTCCGAAGAAACGATGCGGAGGAAAGATAGATTACGATAAAACCTGGTCTGTAGCGTTCTAAACGCAATGGCTTGAGATCTAGACAACTTCCTGTGCGGAGGGGGGAAAAGACCGCCAACTCTTTTTCTTTTACTGCGACATAGACGTGCCAAACTGGCATTGTTTAGTGATTTCGTTGAAAGTGATTAAAGTTTCCTTAAACACCCCGCAGCCAACCTGCAAACACACGTGCTCCCCAGCGCGGATGTTTTTGTGCTTGCGCCCGAGATTGAGCAGTGTCGTTGAAGTGGGTGAGGGAGTGCAGTCGGAGTTCTAGATGTGCAGGAAACCATGTAATGGTATGCTGAGAGACTGCCCAACTTTCAAGAATTTTGAATGCTTCGGCAGAGATGAAACGAGACGAAAAATTGGAGGACCCTTAAGCTTCGCCTTTAAGAGTTGAACGCGATAGCGAAATCCGGCCCCTAGTGCGCACTTCAACCACTAAGTGCATACTTAATAATCTGTATTGTTACACACACACGCACACAGATACACATGTGCGCGCGCGCGCAAATGGTAGAGGTTTTCGATGTAAAACAAGAATCGCATGGCCTCCAAGATGTACGCCGTGCGCTTGCCATCTCGGAGGCCATAAAGAGTCGAGACATATTTCTCACAATGCCTCACAGATGGCAGCACATTATCTAGCGTTTGCTGTTTGCTTGATCAACGCCTCCTCTAGAAAGCCAGCGTTCGCTTGATATGTTTTCCGCTAGATGGACATAGTTGTCCATTTTTAGAGCTGTTTGAAAGTTCGTGTGTGTTTTTAGCGGTGATGGCTGCACTATCCCGGCCTTTTTCGACGTAGTTTGATGGTCTCGCCAATGCGCCTACAAATCGCCGAGTGGCCTCGTTTTTGTCGTGACACCTGCCGAACAAAATGCGTTGAGAAGACTCCTTCACTACATGACATTTATGTAGTGTTTTTTTCTGAAGCAGCTGCAAGTAACATGATGGCTTTGTGGTAGGACACCTGCTTGCCACGCGAACGGCCCGGGTTCGATCCTCAATGAGACCGAAGAATTTATTCTTTATTTCATTTGCTTTTTTTCTCGATTTTTCGCTCACGGACGATTTTTCGCTCACAACCAACGGTGCCGGCACCGACACCGGAATTTCCGCGACACGAGCTCTCTAACGCTATCGCGTTAAAGAGCCCTGACCATGTATCTGGAGTCAGTGAAGATTTGCGGCCTAATATCATCCAGAAGGACAAGGGCTATAGCCACCTGCTCGGCTCTGGAGGAAGTGGAGTCCCTAAGCGATGCATCATTAATGATAAAATCCTCGTGATTGACGGCGACAAAAGAAAACCTAGCCGAGCGACTACATTGGGTGACGTCGACCAAAGACACCGTACGAGGATCGTTCCTGATGCTCCTAAGAAGCGTGACGGCCCTAGCCTTACGTCTGCCGACGCTGTGCTGTGATGGACGTTCTGTGCGAAGAGAAAGACCTAGATGGAAATACGCTGATCATCCGGAAGCTGAAGACGATGCCCCTCAACGATCGCAGGACTGAGACCTAGGACGGTCATGATCTGCGTACCAGCTCGCGTAAATGACAGTCGCACCAGCTGTGCGGTCTCTCAGGCTTCGCTGATCTTCTCCAGGGTGTTATAGACTCACAGCTACATGAGCCGTTCAGGGGCTAGTCCGCGCGGAGATGCCCAGCATCCTCTCCATGCTCATTCTAATGAACGCTTCCAGCTTCTTTTCGAGTCTGTACCAAACGTGCGTGAGAGCCATATGATAATATTTCTTAACGGTAAAAGCCGAAATATTGGTATGCAAAGAATGGTAGAGTGCGCATAGAGCAGCCGTGCCATCATGGGTGATTCCAAAATAATTTTGACTATGTAGGGATTGCTTAATGACAGCGAAATCTATATACAAGAACTTTGTTTCAATGCACCGTCGTGCAAATGCGACCACTTTAGAAAGTATTGAACCCGTGGCCTATGAGCTCAGCAGCACGGTTCTATATAGCAACTACGATGCCGCGCTGGATACATCCCTCAAGTATGTTCTGAGCCAAAATATAAGTTCACGTCTCCGAATTTCAACCACGTTAGATTGATATGTATAGGTTTTACTGGCACAAGAGATTAGTCAGCCCAAAGAGCACCAAGTAAATCTTCAAACACCGTTTACTAGGTTGGTCTCATAAAACGTTCACGAATACAAACACTTTCCTATACACTTGAAATCTTGTCTTCGACCCCGTTGACAACAGTCTTGACGCAGAAACACTGCGTCAAAATTGCTAAAGTGTACGTGTGTTTTCGAGGCTGGGGCACATAATTATTGACCGCAAGAGAGCTACTGTACACTCTGTTCATTATCTGCAGTTCTAGAAACAATCGTACAAGCTATGTCACCATTCAGAAGAGAGCTAGTAAAGAAAGCAGCAGGAATGACTACTGGACATTTTTTGCCGTAACACCATTACGGGCGGGTAGAAGCGACCGTCTGAATTTGTACATTATCGGAATTCTGCGCGTGGCAGACACAAAAATGTAGAAGGCTAACGACGTTTTCGCGAGGCAGACAGCTCCCACCGGGACCAGTAGGAAGCCACTGCGGCAGTGGCCTTGGCTGTGGCTCTGCGTGGATCGATTAACGTCTCCCGCCGCCCGCTCAATCTCGCGCAAACGATCACTTATTACGTCGTGGCGCGCGACATTCCGGGCGTGGTAGTGGCGGTAGCAACGCCCGCGAGACGGGCTCGTGTCTTCTGCCTCACTTAATGAAGAAACCGACATCAGTGCTGTGAGTGAGAGAGACACGCGTCTTGTTGGGTTCCCTCAATCTTCTCCCCACTTGCAGTCAGGAATAATGGCTTTCGTGCATTACGTGAATGCGGCCGCAAATCAACGGCAGAGATAGCATGGAGCGATTTGGAGTTCGCTGTATAGCTAGGCATAGGGCACAGTCTACGCAAGGGTAGCCTTTTATCATAGCCATTTAAAGGGCTACATTTGCAGTGACAACATTCCGTCAGTTATTAGCGCTTCGTCAACATTTTCTTCGTGTCCCTTCGTAGCCGTTAGCTATGTTCAGTGCACTTAAAAATGAAATTGTCTTTAAATGGAATTTGTTTCCCAGGCGCACGAACTCTGAATGGTGTTTCTCGGGGCAATAGCTGCTATTTGGTTACGCCCAGGCATGGTCGTGACTTTACTAAAGGGGATGTTGCCTTTAGTCCATCCACAATAAAGAAGTTCTCGGCACGACGTTTCGTGCCTTAGAATTGTTTCTCATTGGCAACTTCACTCCGTTATGAACATCTCCTAAACTGGTCAGCTAGTGCCTGTTCATGCGAGCCGTCGTTGAGCACTTGATGCCGTAAAAACGTGCGCTGGGGTGTCAAGTCATTGAACCGTCGTCGCCGCTAACGACACACCCCACATCGCTATAGGTCGGCATCTGCTTTTAAAAATATTACCAGCGCAAAAACACTTCCTTGAATAGGGACCTCTGTTAACATAGTACAGCTTATAGAGAGCCCTAATGAAACAGCTTCCGTCTTTTTCGCACTCCTTGTTCAAGCTCGTAATTTAGCACGAAGCTTAACTCATGTTGTGCTGTCGTTGCCGCGGGAAATTGCCGCTGTTAAATACCAAGCTCCCAGGTTGCTCATTAGCGGCCCTTACAAAAAAATGGTCGCGCCTATCTGCTTTTATTCCACTGCCAGCGTTGTACTCAGCACATGGAGTTCACTAGTCGCCCTGTTTATTCTACAAGGCACACAAGCGAAAATAACTGGTCATCCTTTTCTTCTTACATTTTTTTCTCCTCGCCACAAGTTCTGTTGTAGCTACGCGAGAGCTTTAAAGCGTGGGGCATTGCCCTATATATTTATTTCCGCCCCTCTGGAACACTTTGTGCAGACGCGAAGCTACAACGCCCGATCTTAATTGCCATTTTTTTTTCGTTCCGGAAACGGAACACTGGCTTAAATAAGGCCTTAATGAACTTCCATGAGACAATTAGACGTGAGAAGCTCTTTCTAAATGCGGGTCCACTAGCAGCAGTTAGGGCATTTAACCTGGGATCTTGCTAAAATGAACAAACCCTGCTGACGAGGTTACGCGGAACGAGCCATTCTAGTAAGTGCCAAACGAACGCGCTCTGTACATTCAGGATTTCAGCCTTTCATTTCAGCTTGTGAGTTGTCTGTTCAATCTTGTTTTTCCAGCACAACATCGAGCAGATTCTACAGCAAAGCTAAATTCATGTAGCAACACTAAGCATCAGTGCGTCTCGTAACGAGGCCTGAGTAATATTCGTGGTTGTCCTAGGGTGGTTACTAGTTTTCTTAGTGGAATCTGCTAATGACAATGTTCCTGTATTCTGCAACCATAAACATTGCTTCCGGGATGGCTCGATGTAGTATTCTGTGCGCTCATTAAAAAATGTCGTTATAATAATGAAGCTTTCCTTGTCTTTTCTCGAGTTACATAGGATTCTACGTTCCCTTAACAACTACTGCGAACACGTCCAGTGTAAAGAAGAACGGCTGCACGTGGCATGGAGAGACTGCCTTTTGCAAATCTCATAACGTTGTTGCACCACACGAATAAATATGAAATAATCATGCATTGCAATCACTGAAAATTTGAAAGCGCCTCTTTTGGTTTAAGAACCCGTGTTCATGAGGGAACAAGTGTTAACCATATATTTTTTATGAACGAACCAATGCCCAATACAACACCTCTTTGAAACAGTTCCCCGGCGCGATGATGTGCTCTTTACTATTAGAATGTAGTAGTAAACTACTAATATCGAGATCTTCGCAGTAAACATTTATATAGCATTCCAACTACAGTGACACTTTGAATATACTTGTTTGCCACAACGAAGCATCGCAAAGGTTGTCTGCTCATTCAGATGTTGAAGAGCCCGTGGGCATTTATGTGAATTGGAGTTCTTCACCGGCAAGTAATTGTTATTAAATTAAAAACCGCAGCGGCGGCTCTGTCGTGTAGTAACGGTCTCGCTTGACGCCGCCTGTTTCGTAGCGCAAATTCTTTTTTTTTTTACATACGGATTGCAAGCGCGCTGAAAGTGCTGGTGTGCATTCTTTAGTGTATGCATGTAAAATACATTGCGCTCAAATGTAAGAACTCTCAAGTAGGAGTAGCCCGCATACGTTACCTATAGCGAACACTTCGATGGCCGCCGATTGGCAGCTATCAGTGCAATCGGTGTGCTGTTCGTTTTATTCGGCTGAAGTTCATTCACCTGAGACTTCGTTTCGTGATTTAAAGTTGAGCCACTATGTTCCTTCATCATCACTACAACATTGTACTATCTACTCAGATTCAGATTTATTGGATCAAAAAATGTAGTTAGAATATCACAAATAATCATACGAGGGTCCCAAAGTGAAAGAACTGTAGTGGGACACTCGGTTAATTATACATTAGTGGTAATATCACACACAGCAAATCAATGCTATTATCAGTAAAAATAGACACTCTTTCGCTACGTTAGTAATTACGTTAATAAAGGTTTCAGTTTAAAGATAGTAAACGTGAAAAAGCACGACCTAAAAGAAAGTTAAGTTAAAAAAGGGGGGGGGGGCAGTCTGTGATAGCCGGCGGCATAACCTGGTTAATACATTTTGTCGCCAAGATTGTATTTCGTACGTGTACTTTGTACTGCCAGTGAACTAGGAAGTTTCTAAAGAATATTAGCGTAGGACCGATTATACCATAGCAACTCAAGTTTATTAAAAAAGGACTTGATGATAAACTATTTCGAAAGCTTAAGGGAAGCCTAAAAGAACAGATCCAACAAAATTTCCTGAGTTTATGTGCTTTTTTAGGTAGTCAGAGATAGCACAGCTATATAAGTAGAACTTCCAGGACGCAAACCAGATTGGTTGTTTCTTAACAACTTAAAGTTTGTTTAGTAGCTATTAAGACGTTTAAAAATAGTTTCTCAATTACTTTATTAAGGCAGGAAAGAATTGCAGTTGGTATGTACTGCCTTAGTCTAATCTGTATTTCATGCGAAGAGGAAAGATATTTTCGGAAGTTTACTCCTTTGATCTTCGTGCAATTAGAAAATCCCTTAACCCTACCTTACGCTTATGCGTATTAAAAACCGCCTTTCGTAATTTGTAAGCTGCGGAGAGATCGCGGCTAAGCATTCGCTATGACTTCGTGTAAACACTCCTGCGTCTGATTGATATCAACATGCCTTTTCGGAGAATACGTGTCACTAAACTTTGGTCAACCCTGTACAGTTACCACCACCAATGATTAGCTCCAATTTTTGTGCAAATACATTGCAAATGCGAAGCGCACATAATCTGACCTCAGTGCAGCTATAGTGCGGAAGTACGACTGATGATAGCTGAAGGCTTTGTATCCGCATATTTGCACCCGCATACATGACACGTCAATAGACTCGGGGATGCATTAGGCCACCCGAGAACACTTCTCGTGTACTTTTTCAAGACGCTTTATGCGCATTTTGAAGAAATCATATGCGCGCAGGTTATGCCAATAAGTTTCCAGCCTATACTGGTATCGCCTTTGGCGGCGTAGTGTAATTCAGCCAAACGTTGTCTGATAGAGAGTGAAAAGAGAGCAGACTTCTGGTATCTATGCTGACTTCATTTCTTTTTCTCTTAAATTGTATTTTTTATAAAGTCCCATAAGTGACGCCAACTTGAAGTGAGACATTTTGGTACAGTAAATATCTTATTATGAGACACGTGCGTCCTAAACAGGCCTTTGCAATAGCAGGAAGAAAGACAAATCACCTGTCACAATATGACAAAAAAGCACAGTGGTTACTTAATCACAAGTGCGTCAACTTCGTTGTCGTCAGTTTCTGGCTGTTCTATGGGTGAGGTCTCATTAGAAAAAAGATCACGCGAATCTTTGACAAACAATTGCAGTAGAGTGCATATTCTCCAACATTCAACAAATATTGCTCCACCAGGAGAGGCCATCGGTAATAAGATATATAAAGTGGAAGCGTAAAGAATAAGGGAAAAACCTGCCGAAGAAATGTAAGCTAAGCAACGATCTTCGAATGGAAGACTACGGTAACGATACATAGAGTGCAGCATCGATCATAGAGACAGTGCGTAAAGCTCATGTTCTGACTGATGAAGAGTGTTCGTCGCTGAAGCGCGCATTACCACGCGAAAGTTTGCGATGAAAGCGCCACTTATCAAAATGAAAAGGAGAAGGGGAGTTGGACATGGAATGAATGTGAATCGTGTAACAGTTAACTGGTGATCCTAGTAACAGAACAGGCACTATCGAAAAGAAGGTGCAGTTGACTGTCACTGAGAATAACACCACACCTGAGACTAGAGAAGGAAAAAGATAGGGAAATCAGGTGTATTCACAAAAGCAGATTTTCGTATACAGGTACATGGCAGAGAAATCCGGCGAAACGCGGGTTATTTGGGGATCGCTGAAAGGAGCATTGGTCCTGAAGTAAATAATAAGTAGCATGCATGTAGAGGACTGAGCCACGTGAGCACAGCGGACTATATGTAATTGTAAAATCAACGTATTGTTAGATAACGCTCTCACTATGAAGAACATCTAACGGTAAGAGAGATAGAAAGAAAGAAAGGAGGTTAAGTGAAAGGCAAGGAAATTAACCGTAAGAAAATTACCCGGTTCGCTACGAGCACAATGGCAAATAGATATCATGTAAACTGTCTGTCATAATGCCCATCCCGTCTGGCTTGCAGAACGATAGTGTCGAGAAAACGCCACGTGCATCGGCAGAGACGGTGGCTATGTCGCATATGTACCGCCTTATAATATAGCTTGTGTAAATGAAAAGCGGTGATCTCGACTGACTGCAACGATTACACGCAGCTTCATATAAAGGACAAATGATGAGGCGGGTTAACATAGTGAACGCTCATAAAAACAAAAAAAAGAAAAGCAGCAAAAGGGTTTCCTTAGCAAATTTTGCTCGGAGTTCTAACTTTCGCTCCGAAAATGTTGAATATTAAACGCAAAGGAGAACACGACAACGCTCAAAGTCTGTCTCTAAGACCAGCGTTCAATAACAAGCGCTACAAAGCTTTCAGCACCTTCTAGTCTGACGATAGTCTTGGGCCGTGCCCCTGGTCCCTCTTCCATGTCCAAGTCTGCTTAACGCATCTGAAGGCTTTTCTCTTGGAGCAATGAAACGGGGACATTCACAGAGAAGGTGGGCAAGTACTTCCTCGCAGCTGCAGTTATTGTACGTAAGATTTTTGGCCATTCTGATTCGAAATGGGTAGGCATTCGTGAAGGTCACGCGAAGCCACACGTGTCACACAAACAACCTTCAAATCTTTGTGTCTGTTTCTTGGTCCTGCCCTTCTTTCACCTTCCATCAAAGACACTAGTCAACGTTTGACAAAACTCGTAATTATTCATTTGCTATACTAGAAAGGACATCCTCATTCGCCAAGAAGAGGTACAACCATAATTAGAGGCCACTGACACTATCCTCATATGACGTTTGTCTCCCAAAGGCAGCGTATGAGTGCCTCCATCTGTGTGCTTTATGCCAGAGTAAGTTGCATGGTAAACAAAGCGCAAAAGTCCTAGTTATCTGAAGGTTATCTAAGAAATTCGTCTTAATATAAATCATCCTAAATTGTAAGTTCTTTTGCGATCACTCACTTCATAAATTGTTTTCAAACAGTAACACATCTGCAATTTTGCCATACCCTAATTTCCCACGGTCAATTTAAGACAGTGTTTGTGCACTCCCGAAACTTTTTATTTACGTCTTTATGCCATCCGCATAGTTTGTTTTGTTAGTGTTTTGATATTTAATGGCATATTTCTTCCCACGGTGTTTTGTATATTTAATACAGCTTATATTTCGTATTTTGCTTGTGTAAGACTTCGGAGCAGAAGGCTCTTTCCTCAGCCCCGCGTTTTATATTGAGCACTTACTAAAGAAAGGTGACCTGGTAGCAAGGGCCCTTAGGTCGCAGACGAACGGCGATTGCAAATGTCCTCCGAGACCAGCAACAGGAAATAAAGAAGCGAGCATGCAGTCTCACTGGGAATTCGCCTCTGACAAAAAGACTGTCCAGCGGAATGTTATCAGAAGTCAGCAAATAAAGACGTTTGTTGCTCCTTTCCCAAAGGGCTCAGCCCAGCGCAGTCCCTGTTTAGTCTTGGTGCTCCGCTTCTACAACCCGATTTTCTCTAAGGGGCCACCAACATTTCTGCTAGCATTCCTCGGGGCATACCGCTAGTTGTCGATTGTTGAAGACAAGAAGCAACGTGGCTTCCAGAATGCCGCGGAATGTCTTGGAATCTGACCCAGCATCCTAGTTTATTCGTCTGCCTGTGTATATTTCTTTGCTTCACGGTGTGCTACTACTCCTGCCGAACAACATGCCCGCCTCCCATTCATCTCTGGGGTACGAAACTCATAACGTACGCACGATTTAGGCAGAATCGGATCATCTGGCCCACAAATTTTATTTGTCAATTTAACTCTTGTGTTTATGAAAGTAGGTCGAACGACCAGGTCTACACTCTCAGTCAGGTAATGGATAACGAACTGTATAGAGGCGGCGCACTCCTACTGTTTATAGGGAGCCCAACGTAAAATCCTGTTTATAGAAAGCCAGACAAAAAAATAGCACTGACTCTCCACAAGCTGCCGCTCTAAGCGGGAGAGCTTTCTGTCAGCGTCCAAAAACGGCGACACGTGACACGTAACCATTACGACGCATGCGGGGCATGCGTCGTAATGGTCGTAAAAAAAAGATGGTTGATTCCTCCGTCATAGGAATCGGAATAACACGAAAGTAAAGCGTGCCCTTACAGAAGTAACTGAATGTTTACTGCACATTGATATAAGAGAGTTTGTACAATGTATATTGATGTCTGGCAGCTATAGCACCGTTTAACATGGATGCACCCACTTTGATGATTGGTGGTACATCTCCACCCCGACGACTAACGTCCATGTTAAATGATTAAACAAACCATTGTGGTAGCTGTAGTAGTTAATGGTGAAAGCGTAATCAGAGAACGAGGTGTGATAGCCAGAAGAGCGTCGCATATGGGACGCAGAACTTGGTCGCCCTCCCACGGCACGTTAAAATTTGATTCGGACTAGAGGGAAACGCAAAGCGCGTCGTGCCGCCCCGGTAGCCCGGCCGCGATTTTTCTCGGGGTGAGCGCGTGAGCGGGGAACGCGGTGTTACAGCCAGGTGAGGCAGGCGCGCGTCGCAGAGCTATTTTTGATTTGGATTAGCGCGATGCGATGAGCGAGGCCATGGATCCATAGGGAGGCCGACGCTTGTACGACACTTCGACGCTTAGGCTAAGAGCGCCACCTCGCGGTGTGTTAAGGCATTGACAAAATTGAACTTCTATTGAAAACGCGCCGAATGGGACGGGCGTGTAACGCGTTGCAGGTGCTAATCGCGGAGGCCACAGTAATGAAGAATTACTTTACTTTTCCGCTCCCAGAGGGCAACACTACCCCGCCGACCGGGAGAGTGGTAGACATAAAAGGCGCGTTTTTAAAGCCTCTAGAGTCTGTGACCGTGGCGCAGTGGATAGCGTGCCCGGCATATGTTGCTGCGGACCCAGCGGTCGTGGGTTCGATGCCCGTTAGCGGAACTTTTTTTCTTTGCCATCTGATCGTGTATATTTTTTCGACGTCATTTCCGTGACGGAAATACGTCACTGAAGTCTTGGTGGACCCCGGCATAAAACACTTTCGTGTTAAAACAATTTGGCGAAGCTTGCACAAGTCGCGCAAAGCTTGAAACTGCAAAACTGGACTATTCAGAAGTCTAATATGGTTGCTCTTAGGCTGTCCCTAGGCTTTACTAGGTTAGTCACGACACGGATGTCCAAATTCCAGAAGCGAGCGTTAGTACCTTTTTAGATCTACGGGCCCGTCGTCGTTGGCGTAGGGCTTCCATCGCTTTGGGCTCTTCTCGCAGCTGCCGTTGCCTTTCCCGTTCCCTAGTATGGCAGCTTCGGACTAGTGGTGTCAAGCCTTTCTATCTTTTTATGTAATCATTCCCATTACTTCCTGAAATTTTCTCTCTCTCTTTATATACATATCTATCTATCTCTCTCTCTCTTTTAGTGAACCAGTGGTAAGTAGGGTGCATTTCCTCCTCCTCACAATCAGATCTCACCTCCGCAAGCTGGCTTCCCTTTCCTACGCCCTTGCTACACTATACCATACAAGGTTATGCTATGCGCTGCTAGCATGCCTGGATAGCCGAGTGTTTAGGACGCACGCCTTCGGTTCGAGGGTACGCGGGCTCGAATCCCGCCTCGTGTAAATTTTTTTTCGGCAAGAAGTTTTCTCTTTCTCTTTCTTTATATCCTTCTTTCCATCTCTCTGTTTGTTTCTTTCTTTCTCTCTTTCTTTCTTTATCTCTTTCTCTCTCTCTCTGTACTTGTTCTCAAGGTTATTACAGGCCACGCCGTAACGGCGAGTAGTGGGATGGGCCCAAATTCTGTGGCACATACCAGT
The DNA here is from genome assembly GCF_013339695.2 of Rhipicephalus sanguineus. Classification (NCBI taxonomy): domain Eukaryota; kingdom Metazoa; phylum Arthropoda; class Arachnida; order Ixodida; family Ixodidae; genus Rhipicephalus; species Rhipicephalus sanguineus. The sequence continues at coordinate 168,000,665 of NC_051178.1, read as the reverse complement.
TCATCATAATGATAGCTTTCTGATAGGCTGCACATTTCGGCTAGCTTAAACAGTTTCGATGTTATAAACGAGAGAAGATAGCCGCAGAAGGCTGGCGCGGCCCAGCGTGCACGCAGTCACGGTCTTCGCCATTCTGTCCCATTGTGTTGTGATGGTCGTTTCCGAATTGCGCAGTGGTGTCGGCTGTGTGTGCGCGTAGCGTGCTGGCAGTTTGATTTTTCTCAACGTTGGACGTGAACGGCCCGTTGTGACGGCAGTACAACCGGCCGTACTGCGAGTGCGTTGGCTTCGCGATGGTCTGGTGTCTCGAGCGAGCCAGCCGCTGCGTGCTACCAAGCAGGATGATGCTTCTGTAAGTAAGTAATGCTTCTGAAAGCAAGTAATGCTTCTGAAAGCAAGTAATGCTTCTGTTTGCTCGTCCGTATCGTCGCGCATGCATCTGCAAGTGTCGTTCTGCAGTGTGTTTCGCGGGGAAAGTAAAATAAAAAGCGGAAAACAAAAAGAATAGAGGGGCATTAAGCGCAGGTCGCAACAATGTGAGGTGACTGATGCCCAGGTGAAAAGTACTATGACGGCAATACATGATTCGCACGGCCAGTCAATCGATGCGCGAATGCGACTTGTTAAGGATATTTTGTGCGATATGATTTTTCTGTGAAAGCATGAATGAAGCAGTACGATTTTAGGAAATATTCACGGGAGCAAAAGCCAAGTTTATCGTGCCGTCATTTCGTCGTGGTACACTAAGGCCAATTTCGTTTTAATTTCACTCAGTTGTTATACTTTATTTGTGTATGTTTATTCTCATTGTCGGCTTGTGTTGATTATCAACATGTGGCATCACCGTGCATTCTCGTTTTTCAGCATTTACGGTGGATACAGGATTGAACAACTCTGGGCGTTCTGGTCCCGCCGCCGCGCAAGTGTGAAAATTCATCGAGGCACAGAATATCAGTAAGTAAAAAGTCTTCTTGATAACAATTTTGCATTGTGCGCTTTGTCCGGCTCCAAGACAAGAAAAAAAAAGAAAAACACCGAAATAGCATGCAGCTTCCTACATTCATGCTTCTTCTTCTTCTTGATTCCTACATTCAGCTTCCACATTCATGCTTCATTTTTTCTTCTTGATTTCGACTAAGATATCCTTAACCCCCGTTTGTTCCCTGACCCACTCTGCTCTCTTCCTGTCTCTTAAGGTTACACCTATCATTTTCCTTTCCATCGCTCGCTGCGTCGTCCTCAATTTAAGTTGAACCCTCTTTGTAAGTCTCCAGGTTTCTGCTCCGTAGGTAAGTACCGGTAAGATGCAGCTGTTATATTTCTTCCTCTTCAGGTATAGTGGTAAACTACCATTCATGATTTGAGAGTACCTGCCGAATGTGCTCCGCCCCATTCTTATTCTTCTAGCTGCTTCAGTCTCTTGATTCGACTCCGCGGTCACTACCTGTCCTAAGTAGACGGATTTCATTACAAATTCGAGAGGCTCGCTACATATCGCAATGCGCTGTCCTTTTCCGGGACTCTGGCAGACTGCTTTAGTTATCTGCGCATTAATTTTCCGATCTACCATTTTTTTTTGTTGTTCAATTCAGTAATCCTGAGTTGCAATTCGTCCCCTGAGTTACTCAGCAATGCAATGTCATTAGCGAATCGCCAGGTTACTGAGGCACTCTCCATTAACTCGTATCCCTGACTCTTCCCAATCTACGGCCCGATAGTATTAACAACCCAATTTATCTCCTCTTGCTAAAGGAACAAACTACTTTTCTGTTTTGTTTGCGATGATGCACGTGCACTTTTTGTCATTCAAATAGAGCAAGGATCACAAATATAAATCTGTGTTGTGCCGCGTGGCTTCACTGTACCGTATTTATTTATTGTTAAAGACGTTGTAATAAGATAACTGACGTATATGAGAAATCTATAATTTCGTTGCCTGCCTTTGAACATTAAACGTTCACTTTTGGCAGCCTCTCTTCACCAATCTATGCAAGCGAATAGTATTGCAGAGAGCTTTCTCAAGACTCCTGTACAATAGGATTCAAAGCTATTCTATTTAGAGTGACTTATCGTGAGAAAGACGCGGTTTTTCTGTCACGAAAACAGATGTGTCTCACCCAAGAGAAATCTTCTGCGACATCCCTTCGGGTTTCGATTCTGAAAAGCCTGCTAACCGCTTTGATTTGAATTGTGGCGTCTTCTGAACTCTACTGTTTCCATTTGGGACTTCAAAGTAATAATATTTATGCACGCATTTATAACAGCTTTTTTTAACAGCGAAAGCTGTTATCAGATCACAACGGCAGTGGGGTAGTTGTCCGCCGCTGCCGCCGGTGTCTGTAAACACTCTCGTGCGAAATAAGAAAAAAAAAATGAAGTCAGAAAAATACATCCGGGGTCAAATGGGATTTGAACCCGGGCCCCCTTCGTGGTAGTCGAGTATTCTGCCACAGAGGCACGCAGATGCATAGATCTCCTTTGCAAAAAGACCCTCTACAGGCGTCATGTCGGGCGCGGAATCGCGTTAACATGTGAAATATACCGTGGCAGAAGAGTAAAATAACAACCAGGCTTCACACAATGCTAAATGCTCAATGAGTGTGTGGTTTGAAGCTTCCCATCCACTACAAAGTGCTCAACCATGATTCTTCATTGTCATCAGCCACATGCAGCATCAACAAAGTGCACATAATGCCACATAGATGTGTAGCACGTACCTCGCTCATCCGTATAAAGACGAATAAAGCTGCTTCCCTACTTGACAATGAATATGATTTGTGGCGTAGTTGATACCTTGCATGTGTACTTGTATTAGTTTCCCCAAGATAGTTTCGTACGGGCTCTAGAAAGGCCACTCTTGAAGCTCTTGCTGGGACTGTGCAGCGTGCTCCGCGCAGGCCTGGCGTTTTTCACAGTGGCCGTGAACCAACATCGATTCCTTAATACAACTTTTGTTCACAGTTACGTATTTTTGTAGACATGCTATGAAGAGCAAGTGAGAGAGGAAGGGGGAATACAAGAAAGGCAGAGAGGTTATGTCCAGTACGCTACCTTGCACGTGGGGAGGGAAATAAGGAATGTACAAGAGAGATAGGAAGAGGAAGTGGCAACGTCATTGTACGCATTCCAAACACACATGCCCAGTGCAGCATATGCAAGTGCTCGAAAGTGAGAGTGTGTCTTTTTGTTTGGTGTTTTTCCGCGATCCATGTTATCTTTCTGTCAGTGCTCGGACATTACTGAAACTCGAAACCTTCGTAAGGGCTTTGTCTTCAGAGAGTTTATTGTTTTTTTCCACAGGCGTGTTCGTTAGCAGAAATATTCGAACAGAGTGCAGCTTATTTCCAGAGATACCACTATTGCAATAAACAATGAAAGCTTCAGTGGGAGTGGAACTAGGCTATACCAGTTCTGCGAATCAAGTTTCATCTAATAGAGTCATACAAAGAGTCATATAGAGACGAGCCCGAGTGAGTGGTAGTCTGCAATATCACCTTGGATGAGCTTCGTGGCACACTGCTTCCCTTCCCGACCCTTATGGCTACGTCGCCGATGCAGGAGCTACAAAATGGCTCATCAACCCAACCGTGTGAAAGTGGATGCCTAGCGAAGTTGCTAAGAAGCAATGTTGCAACTGCTGGGGGGTACGCATTCCCTTATTGCTTTAGCATAATGGTAACGACAATCACTCTGAACTCACTGTGGTATTTCGTGATGCGTTCCGCAACCACGTTTGCTGCATTCATGGCCAAGACCAAATCCAAATACGGTCTGCACCACGTGGAATGTTGATTTGTGTTGTAATAGCAGGCGATTCTAAACTTGTCCCTGAAAAACGACAGCAACCAGTCCTTCTTGGCGAGCTTCGCAACGTCAGCATTAAAATATTCAACGTTAAGTACTGCTGTTCTTTCTTAAAGGCAGATTATGTTACGTATGAAAGGCTAGTAACGTCATTCCGCGCATCGCTGTGGCCGCTTGCGCGGAAGTAATTGTTGTCGGAAAATACACGCGAGGAGTGCTACTGCATATCACGTCATCTGATGGATCATGCAATCTGCATGCCTGTTTTGTGGTTCCTCTTTATTGAAACGACTGTTCTGCTATGTGGTCATGCGTAATACCAAAACATGTATGCAGTTCTCGCTTCAATGACTCAACCTTTCTTTTTCGTTCTTTTTTTGCGTTGATGTCACCGCGAAAACTCCTGATCAGTTAGGGTATAACAGCCTAAGAAAGGAAGAAGGCGAGAACAAACTCAGTAGGGTACGGATGCGGTAGAAAAATGGCGCGAAGCTATAGAATATAGCAATTAGCTTCCGCAAGCGTTTATCGAACTGTCGGCTTGTGGGGTCATCGCAGGATATTACGTTTTACCATGTTGTTCTTTTCCTTGATATTACGCCACCGGGAACAAAAGAAGCATCAGATAAAAAATTGGCTCACACTGTAGATTAAGTACTAAAAATTATATATATATATATAGCTACTCGACCACAGCTAAAAACGGACGTCGGTGGACGCCAGGGATATTACGAGCACTGTTCTGCCCTAAATCAAAGAAGAAGCTGTTTTACGGCCGCACTGTGAGCAGCTTCGATGTCCAATAGTGGATTGCGAATGCAGGACAGGGAGTGCCTACCAGCTAAACACATAGCTCAGCTCAGGCACGAAGCGGTATTGCCGCAGTTTGTTTCACGGCTGCCGGCATCACCGTTCGTTTTTTGTAACTTTTCCTGTAGCTTCCAGATGCTCGTAACCTCGCCAATAAAACTCCCGCACAACTACCGCTGCGGCAACTGCGATATTTTCTGCACGGCTATAAGAGATTACAACTGATGCAGCGGCTACACGACAGTGGATGTAACCTCGGCGTATACTGCTGCCGCTGCCAAGAGCAATTCCTTTGCCAAAGCTTTGCACATGACGTCCTTTTTTTTTCAAACTTATTTATCTCTCTTCTCTCTGTCTGGGTAATTTGTGACATTGCACCGCTTTCTGTATAGTTAATGAAAAACACCGATAGTATCATCTTTCCTTACATTAAACTAATGGCAGTGGCACGGAAATCTTCCAGTGTTCATGTAGACAAACATGAGTTATATAGAGTAGTTACAAACAGTACAAATAGTTATAATCAGGCGACGCCGATGTGATACATTGGATACAGTGCTCGGCTGCTGTCTCGAATGTCGTGAGTTCGATCCCGGCAGTCGCGATCGCATTTTTGATGGAGGCGATATTGCTAGAGCCCGTGTAGTACATATCTATAGATATATGTGTATGTGGAATAAACACCAGGTGGGCGAGGCGACATTTTCGGAACCCTCTAATATGGCGTGCCTCGTAATCGTGTAGCGTTTTTGACACGTAAAACCCCACCACTTATTATTAGCATTCTATTGTTCATGTAGGCAAAGAGGAGTTACGTATTCACAGGAGTTACCTACACAGAGCTTCAAAATATCGAAAAAATATTTTTCACACTTTACTTCCTGAAAACGCTCGTCTGCTTATCACTTTGCGCACAAGACACGCATGTACACAATCCATGAAGTATATTAACGAGTGATTTTTCTCAGCGATTGATATTACTTTCAACTCGGACATTTTAATTTATTTGAACTTCACTGTACGATTTTAGTTACGGTGAGTTTCGAAGATGCGCAAGCATGGACATATCGCTACAGGTACGTGCTTATACGGTGCAGAATGAACATCGGGCACAGTCATCAGCAGATGAAATGTAATATTTCGAGAGCTGCAGTGACCCATGGGGCACGCAGAAAAATCTATATCATTTATTATACGTGCATATAGATAGATAGATCAATTTTTGTAATGATAACCCCGGAGCAGCTAGCCTGGTTTATATCCTGACTTGCTACTCCAGGCGGCAGGTGACTACTGAGAGAGAGAGAGAAGGGTTTATTGTGGCAGACAAGCTGAGAGGTCGACCTGAATCAGTCTTCTGGACTCAGCGTTAGGAAAGAGGAGGGGTGGGAAAGAGAGGATAGAGAAGCTGTTGGTGATGATGGACATCCCGGTGACCGCTTAAGTATATACAATGACCCCCGACCCACACACACGCACAGAACGCACACACATACACACAAACCTACACGAAACAGTAATTCAAAATGTTCTGTCAGCTGTGTTGTCCTTCATAACACCAAGAGCGCTTTGTACGTAACCAAGCTATAAGACGTTGTTCAAGAACAAGAAGTTTGGACCCTGGCAACACTAACAATAATTCAACCATCTGTAAAGAATTCCTAGGCATAGTTACTATGAAGTTGTGCTATAGAGCTCACGACTTCGCGCATCTTCACGCTGATAAGCCGCACAGCACATGCAATATCTTGCCGTTGCATTCTGGGAAAACCTGCAGGCTTCGCTAAGAGCTGGCAAATAGCAGAAAGCGGAGTCGTGTTGACGTTGGCTATGGCAATACGCCGAAGGTTGCGCTTCCGGCAAACTGATACGGCGCTGATGTTGCTGATGTTGACGAAACAGGCAAGAGATGAGCAGAACTCTCGTTATACGCCACAGAAACAACATGCTGCAAAGATATAGCAGTGCGAAGCAGTTCTGTCCTTAATTAAGGACAGAACTGCTGACCACGGTGTGAGGAGAAATGACGGAACTAAATAATCAAAATAATGAACAGGAATAGAAGGCAAGAATACCAGATAAAAAATAAACAACCAATTTGTGTTAAGATAGAGAGAATACCTTGGCCCTCGTAGCATACGAGTAGACGTTCACGAAGATGGCTTGTTGGGCAACTTGGTACGTAGTTCTAAGTAAAAGGAATGCCAGCAGCAACAAAAGAAAACAAAACAAACCGAGACAAGAAAACAGAGACAGGAACTGGACTGGACATCTATCCTATCTCGTTTTTTTTTCGGGTGTATTTTGGTGCTGCTGACATTTCCTTTAACTAGAAGAGACATTATTTATTGATCGAGGCGTCAGTAAGGGTGTTGCTTTACTAACAATAAAGTCGCTTATTAGTCAAGGTTTACACAGACGTAATCAGTTAGTTACTTGGAGCTTACAGGTCAACCAACGTGTTTCTAAACTTCTTACTTCATAACCTCAGCCATGCTTACTAGATCAGCTTGTTCAAAATTAGTCATAGAGCTGGTGGGAAACCAGTGTATTACTCGTCAAATAAAACGATAAACATAGAGAAAAATATGTTACCATACTTTTGGTAAATGGGCCTAGCATGCGGCAACAACGAAAAAAAAAAACTCAGGCTTCAATAATGCTGCAAACGCATCAACCGCAGTTACGGTGTGCCATCATGCGCCTTTAAAAATACATTTGCACTGAGTAGGTGACCTTCTGTCTGTCGTGTACAGGTACTTCTCCCATCCCCTTTTGTGATAGAAATCATGTTCCATTACTTTATTGACTTCTTCGTGACTTTGGCTCTCTACGATGCATTAAGGAAATCAACTTTTAGAGAGACGCCAGCCAATACGTTATTTAGCACCGTGTCTGTAAAGGAGGGGGAGCTCCACACCAAGAATAATGTACGTGTTATTATAGCACATACGTCCGGCATGATAATGTAATAAGAGAAACGTTGAGTATCAAACAACGGAAGTTGTAACCCAACCGCTCAGGTGTTGATATAAAAAGCACAAAGGCTCCACTACCTATTCTTTCCATTCGTCCACACTCAGCTATTCACATGAGAAACTAACCGCTTGTTTCGATTTACTGCAAGCCGTCCCGGCAGGAAGTGAGGTCTGTTTTTTTTTATCTGCGAACTTCTACTATTACTCTTTTGTAAAATTCAGGCACTCTTCGAACCCAGAAAGTAGTTTCTACCATAAAAAAGTCACAGTTTCGCCGCAAGGGCGAAGCAATGAATGCGATAGCAAGAAACTAATGCTATACAAAGTGAGGCTTGCCAATGGATACTCTCAGTTTAAACAGCGCTCCTGTTGCACAGGCGGCCGAAGCAGCGAAGGAAACTACCGTGCTTCAAGTGTCGAGCTGTGACACATGATAGTTCACGCTCATCTTCTGTTTGTTCGTTTAGCGGCGTCCCTTGAGCTCGAGTGACTTTCGTACGCTCCGTAACATGAGCTCGGACATCATGGTGAAAGCTCGAAATATCCCTCTTCCCCTAACCACGAGAAAACCGCGCGAGCAGATAGCGGAAGGGCAAGGTTCTCCCTGCGCAAATATAAGAAGAAGCGAGTGAGCTCGCCGACCACTTTTAAATCCGCCCGTCGCGCTCCTCGCGCTATCTCGCTGGTAATGAAGAAACGCTCATAAGCGCCTGTCATCTCTGAGTGCTGCCAGCGGTAAAGGGTGTGTATATAACGCTCGCCGTTAGCTACCTGAACGATCTGCGCTTTCTGGCGTAGTGGTTAGCGTCACGCGCTGCGGAACGAGAGGACGCTGGTTCGTTTCCGCGCTTCGGAAGCATTTTTCTGCGAGAGAGAGATGGCGTGAAAGCAGAAACCGTATTGACTGAATAGTGGTCTCAAGCTGTGCTGTTAAACGCCGGCGCATTCTCTAGTCCTGCCATGGCGAAAGTTTATCATGAAAGCGCGTAGTCGCAAAATGAAGCTGAGTAGCACGAATTAAACCGGGAGCACAACAACGTCAGATTACCTGGCAGATGCCTAAAGCCTCGATCATAGTCACTGAACGACCGAACTGCAAAAGTGAAAGTTGAATGCTGTGCGCCATGCGCCATCAATCATGCCACGCATTTCCTGCAACTTTTGCTTCCTAGGCCTTGCTAAAGCAGATAAGGAGCACTATGTTTTTTTAAGGTCACCTGCGTTGAGTATCGTGAAGAATTTTTTTTAACAGTGAAGCTGTCTAGCAAATCGTTCACTGTGAGTCGATCGCGGAAAACTGTCATTATGTTAAAAAGTAAGTGCCGCTATGCGGCTACATGAGGATGAGTACAGAGAAAGAAAGAAGAAAGAGAAAAGAAAATAGAGAGACGGAAAGAAATATGTAAAGAAAGAGAAAAATTCCAGATCCGAAGGCCAGCGTCCTAGCCACTCGGCTATGCTGGAACGCTAGCAAAGCATAGCATAGCCTTGCACAGTATAGTGTAACAAGGGGGTGGGAAAGGGAGGTGAGCGTGAGGGAGAGATGTTATGGTGCGGATGAGGGAAATGTGGAGGGGAGAGGGTAAAGCTTAGCACATAAAGAATCAGAGCGAGAGAAATAGAAAGAAATGCAGAAAGAAAAAGAAAGGAAGACAGAGAGAACGTCAATCAAAGAGACAAATAAGCAGAGAGAAAAAAATATAGCAAGACAGAGGAAGCAAGCATCGCATCGCCTAGCGACCAGATACCGCATCACCTGACCAAGCCGCGCATGCGCAGTAGCTAAGCCACGCCCACCGACAGAGACATCCCGCGCAACCTCCGCTCTATAATTCATAGCCTGGCTGCGCACTACCGAGCAGAAAGCCTCGCATCTCGAATCTAGACGTGTCGGTCGACGGGGTGTACGAGCGGCGACGGGTCCGGTCTTCGCTGTGTCAAGCTTTGCGCGACTTGGTGCCAACTAACCGCAATTTCTTTCGGCAAGAATATTTCCCTTTCCCTTTCTCTACATCTTTCTTTCCGCCTCTCTGTTTGTTTCTCTCTTTCTTCTTTCTCTCCCTGTACTCTTTCAGGTAGCCGCACGGCGGCACATGCCCGTTAAGGTGATGATAGTTTTCTGCTATCGACTCACAAGAAACGATGTGCTACATAGCTTCGTTGTTAAAAAACAGAACACGCATTTCCTTGAAGGTTTATAGTCGCTAACTCCTCTCAGGCGTTCTCTATGTTTTCCTGTACATTGGTGATATGAAATGCTTGCATTGACAGAGAAAATGAGATGCAACAAAAGGAATGAGAGAGCAAATTACCGAAAGCTAGGCGCTCAAACCTGTTCCTCAAGCACACTGAAGTGGTTGAGATTTCATAATATATATATATATATATATATATATATATATATATATATATATATATATATATATATATACTACCTACAGTGCCGAGATATTCAGCTTAAACCAGGCGACAGCGCTATCGAAGAAGCAGTTTCTTGTAATGACCTCCAAATCACTCTATTTTTTAAAGCTAATTTTATCTTGTGTTTGAAAAAGTAATACTTAGGGAGCTCCGGAAACGCTAGCGTTAGCGCAGTCGTCCTAGCCCGCCTGAAAAAAGGCTCAGGTTTGCTGAACGCGGTAAGCTTTCTTCCCAATAATATATGGAAGAAAAAGCCTGAAGATCAGTCTGCAAGACTTTATATTCATTTACTTCGCTGTTTATTGAGTTTTTATTTGCTTTACGGCCGCGATGCCTCCAATATTCAACGCCTTCACATTGATCAAATTAGTGAGAAAAAGCGAACTGGGTTTCGATTTTCGCGTGCCGAACAAATCTTTTCTTCGAAAACAGGGATAATAGTTTCATGAGACCCGACCCTGCTCCCTGTGCATTTATTTAGTAGGTGTAATTAAGCGCAATTTGCTTCTAAGGCGGCAGAAATCTAACGGTCAGTCTGTACTCCATAAATTCTCGGCGCAGGTGATTTTCGTCTACGTTTTCGAAAAGGGGCCGAAGCCTTGTTACTTTTCAAGAAATTAATTATGTGGAATATCTTATATTCGCATTTTCATTTAGTAAACTTTAGATTTTACTAACGGAGCCCGTAATGCAGAGGCGGTAAAGCATTCCCGGCTCCTTTAACAATCTTTAGCGTGAGAATACCTATGAGTCTATGCTTTTAGAAGGCAGCAGCTAAAGAAAATGTGTCTACAGTGTATAGATGACTTTAAGCCTCAGCTTGCAAATTTCTGATGTTTTAATTTCTAATGTGAGGCCAAGTTGTCGAAATCTGAGAATTCCGAATGAAAAAATAAGCCCAGTGTTCTATATGTATGTACGTGTATCGATGTATCTTTGGTACGCTTTCAATTGTAATTCATACGGCTTATAAGAAACAGCGGGTACAGAAAAATGAACCTACTTTCTTAGAGCGTTGTATGAAGATATGTGAGAAGAGCTAAGAAGTGGAAAGAGACTCAGAAGGTGGATTCTTTATCGCCACCACCTTTACCAGATCGTATTTTCTGGGCGCTAGCAGAAGTAATGAGGGGACTGTTTAGAACTCATTAATTAATGGTTCACGCGAGCTTAATATCAGCACCACGTTGGTGTCGTCTATCTTGACCTTTTTCCTCGATTCGTCGTATAAACCGAGCAACGTACTGCTAAGATCGTAACAAGCACGTGTTTGTTTTGCTTGGTGAGTCATGTAAAACGAAATAAGAAACGTGGGTGGGCGTCGGCAAGGCCTTTCGGCACAGGCTGGCACGAGGCTAAAACGAGGGAAAGATAAGGGTGGGCTGATGGGATCTATTCACGCCAGAGAAGGCCCACCCCTTTGTAAGATGCCAACGCTACTGCTTCCGCTGAACTAATTCTAGTTCTTCTCCATGCCTAACTGGGTGAATGTTTCCTCATTATAGCCTTTCTGAAGGCACTGCTCAGGAATGACCCGTCAGCAATCTTTTCTTACAGTTAGCGGTAGTTTTGCATTTCCGTAATGCTGATTGAATGTGGTTAGAGAGGTAAAAGACGCCGTTAAAGAGATTAGCCGATGCAGCCTGGATGTGCCAAGAAAAAGAACCCATACTGTAGTGGTACACGTCAAGGTAATAACTGCTGCCACTAACTGCTACGCGAAGACATTTTGGTCTGCTTCAGTTAGAACCTGAAGGAATGGGTGTGATTACTTTGGCGTGTAGTGTTTGTTCTGGTAACAGCTGGCCAACAGTTATCAGCGTACTGTCTGCTTTTGCCATCGGGAAATGCGGCAAGAAAAGACACACTTCGTTAGTGCTCGTTAGACCACTCGCGTAGCTCAGGCCCCGTAGTTCGACAAACGAGCCTCGCGAAGGCTCTAGGCCATACGGGACGCTCCACTTCGGCCTTCGCCTGTGTTATATACAGGCTGTCTCAAGGAATGTGGCCGAAAATCCTCAAAAATAGGAGAGATACAATATTTGCACGTTGACTTCATAATTACTTTTTCTGTAGCCGCATGCTTCCTAAGACGACGAAAACCATCACTTACTGCAGTAAATCTTACTGCAGTAACCACTGCAGTAACCACAGTGATTAATGCAGTAATCAAAGAAGGGAAAAGAGCGCTGAACTTTGGACGAACACAAAGACAGACGACGACAGGCGCTGACTTACAACTGATCTTTATATCTGTGAAGTTTTTCTGTGAAGTGTGAAGTTTTGCCTTCTTTGCACAATGAATCAACTTGCCCAAGCCTTAACCGTGCAGTAATCACTTACGAAGCCTTTTCGCCGTGATTGGGCATGGCGAAACTGCTGCGACCATGCCGCTAACCAAGCAATTTGTCCTCGCTGTGCAGGTTTTTCTGCTAGCGTTCGCCGGTATAGCAACTTCGTGCGACGTATGTCTTGGGCTCATCGTGATCAACGCAAGCTCAGACACATGGACGAAATCAAGATCAACACTCAAGCCAGGCATGTTGGACACCTATCTTCAGGATCTGCGCATGTCCGTGACATCAAACGCCGCGGACAGTATAAAACCACTGCCCCAGAACTTCTTTGCCAGTGGGCACAGTGAAATGGCTGCGACCATGCCGCTAACCAAGAAATTTGTCCTCGCTGTGCAGGTCAGTTCTTCATTCTCTGGCATTAGGAGCGGAGATGAGGTGTTTTTAATTGCTTTGCCGTGCCCAGGCGTTGGTTTGGGTATTGCCCAGTATTGCCTATGACTGTTATGTGGCTCTTGCAATTTTGATGTGTGGTGATGTTGAAAGCAACCAGGGACTCTCTACTGCTGGTGTGTTACAAAATGTTCTGAAGGGACAGGCCGATATTCACGCTGAGTTTACTGAGATGAAAAACAAGTTAATTGAGTGTATGTTGCTCATTCGTGTTCTTGACTCCCGTTTACAATCACTACAGCAGCTTACGAAAGACTCGCATTAAAGCTCGCCGCTAATTACAGAGCTTCAATCATCGTCGTTGTCCCTTTAGAATTCGGTGGCTTCGCAAAGCAGAAAACTTCTTGACCTCGAAGATCGCAGTCGAAGGTCAAGCATCATTGTTTATGGCATTTTCGAAAACTGTGGGGAAAAAGGGCATCTTTAAAAAAAGCGTTGTTCGTAACGTTTTCGAGAGAACACTTGGAGTAAATGCGAGTCTATAGCCCGCATTCATCGCCTTGGTCGCCGTGCGGGCCGACGCCCAGTAAGAGCCTATTTCCCAGATTATAATGAAAAGAGGCTGTCCTTCAAAACGCGAACAAGCGTAAAGAAGCAAAAGTTTTCATCCAAAATGGCCACATTCATGAAACAATGCGCGCGCGTAAACTTATTTGGAATAGCGCCAAAGTTGGTCCAGTGAATCAGAAGCGCGTATCTCTTTTGCATGATAAGTTGAAAATTGATGACGCACTTTCTGTATGGGACGATGCCAGAAATGAACGTGTAGCACTTCTTAAGCAGCGGAATGCCGCACATTGACGTCAACCGCGTACAGAGACAAAGCATGTAAGGATACTAAATTTTAATGCTCGGAGCCTTGTAAATAAAATTGGCAAACATGAACTCTTACTTCTTGAACATGATCCACACATAACAATCTTTACAGAAACCTGGGTAAATGCTAGCGGTTGTGATTAGGTTTTTGTACCCCCAAACTATACAATTTTTCATTGTGATCGGCCAAGTAGGGGGGGGGGGGGGGCGGTATAGCCATGTTTTACGGCACCCATTGTCTGGTGTTGTCGTAAACCAAATTGATAGTCAAGAAAGTTTGTTCCTAAGACTGTTCCTAAGACTGTACCGTTCCTTTCCGCTTGATGATACAAAGTCGCACAAAAAACAAGGGGAAAATTAATTAAGGATTTCACTAAAGCTGATAACCTGTTTGTAGGAATTTGGTGATGACATACCGGGCTGCGTCACGACACTCTGGGATGCTCTGAAAGACACTACTCATTATTGCATTGAAAAGTTTGTCTGTGTCAAATATGTTCGCACTAACAAAAACAATCTGTGGATGACAAGATAAATCATAAATTTACACCGTAAGCATAAAACCCGTCAGTGTAGTATCTCAATTAAAAGACAGCCTTGCTTCCAAACTCTCCGATGCAAAATTCAGGTATTTCACTCATTCATTGCCTGACTTTTGTCAAAAAGCCCTTAAAAACTCAGGCGATATTTATAACAAACTGATGCTATACCCAGTGCAATATCCGCTGACTGTATCATTGTGAACGATGCATCGATTATTGCTGTTCAGTTTAACTGATACTTTTGCTCCGCATTTTCCGCCCCCCCCCCCCAGAATGAACCGCCACATCGAAACCTTCATAACTTATGAGGGTATATTTTCTTTGCTGCTTAAACTGAAAGCTAAATCCTCCACTGGTCCAGATAATATCCTTAATACATTCTTGCGTAGGTATGCCAAACCCGTTGCACACACTTTAAAACATTCTTCGTCTCTCGTTCGAAAATTTCTTGATTCCTGATGATTGGCGTAAGGCACGTGTAGTACCGGTATAAACGAAACGTGATCGTCTAACATTGCAATCTACAGGCCTATTTCTTTAATGTGTACGTCATGAAAACTTTTAGAACACATAGTCACCCATTACATCACCACATTTCTTGAAGAAAACTGCTTTCTGTAGCGATTTCAGCATGGATTTGGAAACAAAATATCGATCACAACGCAATTAGTCACAACAATTCATGAGTTTGCATAGTCGCTTGATACGGGAAATCAAATTGATGCTATTTTCTTAGATTTTAGTAAAGTATTTGACCTTGTCACACAGAGCAAACTTATTTCTAAGCAGCATTATGTAGGCCTGCCTGTTAACCTCATTACCTGGATCCGTTCTTACTTCACAATCACAAGCAGTGCGTTAAAGTAAATGACTGCATGCCTGGCATTTTGCCAGTATCATCAGGAGCCCCCAAGGCAGTGTTTTGGGACCTGTTCTCTATTTAGTGTATGTAAATGACATTGCTAATTCAATAGATACATCACAAATACAGATAAGGCTTTTTTTGCGGATGACTGCATACTTTTTAAAACAAATTCTGCTCTGAATAACCAGAAATTGCCTGCAGTGAACCTTGTGTGCCATTTCTAAGTGGCGTGAAGATTAGTCTATGAAATTAAACAGTGATAAGTCAGTTTTCATGCACATCAAAAATAAGAAACACCGTCTTAATCATACGTATTCTCTTAACAACTGTGCTTTGACTGAGGTGGAAGAATATAAATAGTTAGGTGCCGCTATTACAAACCGCCTAACAACGTCAAGTCACATTAATAAAACATGCTCATCTGCTTTAAAAAGGTCGCTGTTTGAAGCATAAATTAAAAACAGCGCCCTCAGAAATCAAACTGTTGGCCTACAACGTTTCTATAAGGCCAAAGTTAGATTATGCTAGTGTCGTTGGGGACCCGCATTTAAAGAAATATATTAGGAAACTCGAGATGGTGCAACGGAAAGCGGTTCGTGTTAACTTTAATGCTTACCACAGAAATGACTCACCAACAACGCGCATGGCCATTAATAACGTCCCCACTTTAGAATACCAAAGAGCAGTTGCTAGGCTAAAATTTGTACACTCGCTTTATTTTCGTAAATTTAACATTAGTCCAGAAAGCTACTTAAGGTATCGAATTTCAAGACAGACACACATATACTTACATTCTTCAACCTTACTTCGCATGTACTAATCTTTTCATGAACGCTTTCTTTCTTCAGACAATCAATGATTGGAACATGTTACCTCTTCAAGAATTTTGTGACAATCTTGAGTTGTATCCTTCTGTTCCTAACCATACAACACAAGCTCTCGAGACTGTCTCACATTGCATATGATTTGCATCATCGTTAGTTAAAATTTGCATTATCATGCTGCCATTTTACTACATATTTATTTGTTATAATGTGTTCTACTGCCTTCTCATGTTTTATTGCTTCCATTTTTTATTGAATTTATTTTGTCAACTACTTTTAGTTATGCCCCCTGCTCTGTCTTTGGACCACAGTACGCTCTAAATAAAAAATAAAATAAAATATAATTAGTGAAATAAATCAAAACTTTCATATTAGTGGAGACAAGCTGTTGATTCGATTAGGAGAATTCAAGTCCTGTTTGCTGGAGACCCATTGCGGCTTTGATATTTCGCAAATGCGGCCTCTGGCAATTAGTGCTGAGTAATGAAGTTAAACCAATGTCGCCGGCATTTTTTACCACGTTTTATGTCAATTTTGCATGACATTTAATAGGATTCGCCTTTCTGGAAAGCGCAATCTCACTCATTCTCAATTTCCTCAAGGTGACGATTTCACCTGTTTTTCTACTCTGCAGGCGAACAGTGACAGTCGATTTATTCAGTACATATCGAGCGGACAACTCTCTTTTGCAAATGCACCGGTATTTCACGAGAGTCGTAACGCAGAACAAGGACAGCCGAAATCAGATATTGCCGCAAACACGATGTTGTAAAATGCAGCGAGTTGTGCGCGTTGGCCGAACAGTTATTGAACATACAAGATTGAAAGCGATGTCCATCAATGTCTGGCATGCTGATATATGACTCTCTCAACATCTGTCAGCGCACGTCGTTTTCCGTGTCGAACGCCTTTGGAGAGTGCCTCTTCATAGGTTCCAGTTCCTTGTGTATATATAAATGGTAATGCCTGCTGTCATTCACGATAGGATGCTCTCTGTACATTTGAAGTCAACTAGGAAAGAATGATATATGTTCCAAGTAGACAAATGGCGACGATGCCGTCTGGAAAGAAAAATTCGATTGAGTTATATGCCTGTTTTGTCTGGAGAAGTGTCGCTTTCAACATAATATATCACTTGGCGACTGTTCCAAGTGCGAAAAAAAAAAACGAAGTAGCATTGGTGATTCAAGAGGTACAAAAAAGCAACCGAAATAAGTAACCTTAATTGAAAACTCTTTTGTGAGGTGCGACCGCATCCTACTCAGAACAAAATGAATGCATAAAGCTAACAAAATCTCGACGAATTGGCGGCTTTCTTTAGGAGCTATTACGATATGAAAGCACTTGTTTAACCAGTGCCTGACAAAATTCATATAACGGGAGCAAAGTAAAAGCCCGGTAAATTCCCAACAATCAGATCAATAGCATGGTCAGTATGCGTCTTAGCGCAGAAAGCAGTGTCGTGAACACAACGAGCCACTCAGCAAAAAGCTGTCATTAATTCATTTATTTGGCGACCTCGCCAATCAGAAAAAAAAATGCTGCACAAGTAAGTGGGTTCTGCAAGAGCACGACTTTTACAATAATAACAATATATTGACGGACTCAGGATATTTATCCCATGTTAAATGATACATCATAAGGGGAGTCTCTTTCGCAATTTCGTATTAATAAACGAGTCTTCTACGTTTACTGAGGGGTACAACGAAGTTTTGCTTATAGAGGCTTCGCAGAAGGTAAAACGGGAACACGTCAAAAGAACTTCCGCTTAACGTTTTTTAGCGCAGCTTTATTTGAAATAAACTTTCACATCAGGCTGCTTATCATTCTGGTAATATGCTGAGTATTTTGTTTTCCTGTTTTCCGCTGTAGTGGCATGCGTGGTAAAGTACAGACACCACAAATATACTAACAAGAAAACAAATTTAAACAGGCGTTACTTATATACTGACGAATGTCCAACACGATGAGACAAGGTCTTGCGCGGGACAGGCTGTGCGGAGAGGTGTGAGAAGGCAACTGTGCCATTGTGTGAAATAACATAGCACAGGGTGTGTGTCATCAACCACCGTTGAAACAACAATCCAGGCTGGTAGATCGTAGCAGAGGCTATCTGCGCGTCATGGAAGAGAGGGTTGAGGCGCCGAGATCACGACGACAAACACATCGACTGTTCCTCAGGCGCTCTAAGGAAATGGGTTTGCACGACTGAAATTGTAGAGGCGAGATAGCAGTAACCTTCGGATAAACCTAGTCGTCGCTTTAGGGTCGACGGTACGTGCCACCTTACTCGTGTGCTCGCCCAAACTGCTTTGCAACGTTTCTCACGAACCATTGATAGTTCATATAAAGTTATTCATACTTTTTTTTACTCTTTAGCGTGAATCGCCCTTAAAATAACATGGAGGACAATGTTGACGATCAGCAATTATACCAAGCATTCTGCGTAAACTGATTTGACAATTTTACGCTCGTGCGCTAAATTTTAGGCGTGACTTAAATAACTTAGCTGGATGACTACAGAATCTTGCACTTCGTTTAGTAGGCAGAAAGAAATGAGATAGCTTATCGGCTTCGTGAATATTTAAAATGAGCTTACACTTTTGCGAAATATTCGAATTGAGGTAGGTACGTTTTTGATGAGATTCTTACTGATTCACTTTCGCCAAGGAATGCGGCTTCCAATATCTGTGTGGCCTTAACAATGGTTGTGCAGCTACGTCATTGTTCGCGAATGAGTCACACTGCAATACTTGATTAACTCGACCTGCCGCGTTAGTTAAGCGGTCATAGCTTGCAATGCTCAACTAGGCGTCACGTGTTGATACCTTTACCACGGCTGCTACATTCGGACGGAGGCGGACTTCCAAACGAAATTCTCATGTATAATACGATTAACATTTAAAAACACCGGGTGGCAACAGCTAATTCGGCTTCATAATTGTTTCTGCTAGTTGGATATCTGAAATTACGTGTCTGTAGACACGTATCACAAACTTATTTCCTGGAATTAATCAGCTTGAATGCGTTTTCAAATGAGGTGGTGGAAATTAATATTGTTGTTATTATTTCGAAGGGCGTTGGATATTCCGAGCGCAAATTGAAAAGAAAAGTACGAGTTTGTTTCGAATAAAGTTCCATTACAGCTGCATTTTAGAGCAGCTCTAAAACTACGCTAATTGGCACGTGGTCACCATAAACAACTAGATGGCTCGTAGAACTCAAGGAAATTCGAAACTGCGCTGGTCTAAAGAAGCACTAATGGGGTCATTAGCGTTTCGTTATGGTTCCTTAACCTTTACATTGTAAATGAATTAATGCCTATGTCTTTCCTCTAGCAAGTATTCAAGTGCGTGCGCAGATATGCTTATATTTCGTATCACCAAAGTTTTGTTCTCCTTCTTTTTGTCAATACTCGCATCATCACACTGATTTTGGCCGTAGCCTGATGGGAAATCTGTTTCTGCACGAGATTGTGGAAACTGTGGACTGCACTTCGATTCATGTATTGCTACATCTTCACCGTTTCGCTCCATTCGCCTTTCTTTAAAAAAGTTCCAGTGCTTTTTCCCTTCAGCACACACACTCGACGCTCAATAAATGTAGCAAGTTTCTTCATCACCTACTTGATTTTCTTCGTATGCACCGATCCCTGTAACTTTGAACGTTTTCTTTCCAGTTTCGGTATTCGATATTGTCGCAGTTGGCTATAGGATCCCCTGTCCGACCTGCCCAACGAATAACGCATAAAAAATAGATTTTCAGTGAAAAACGCTCCTACACAAAGTTGAAAACGAGTGTTTAAAACGAGTACATAATATCAAAATAGAAGCCTTATCTCCAGGCTCGATCGCGACACAAACGTGGTCGAAACTCGAACTGGGCCTTCATAATGTTCCACATTCCTATACAATTTACTTCACGGCTGTGTCGAAAGATGAACGAAAATGCACAAACCTTCAGTGTAACTTCTGTTTCTATTTTCCATTGCCACTCTTGACTGCAGAACTGTATACGCTTTTTATAGTTTGCGCAGACCAATTGAATTTTCTCAAAATGCAAACACGGGACACACTTTAATTCAATAAACAGAATCTTCTCAAAGTAAGCGCTGAATAAAGCAAATACCCAGAGGCTGTGTTATGAGTCGGTTTCTTTTTTGTTAACACGAATGCAAATACCAAGATGCTGCTTTGTAGATAGGCTTATTGTTTTTAGCACGAAAGTGCTTTATGCCATGGTCCACGAAGACTTCACTGACATTTCCTGCACGGAAATTACGTTGTAAAATGCACACAACCAGATAACCGAGGAAAACTGGAAGAAAAAGTTTCGTTCATGCAGATGACCTGATATTCGAACCCCTGAGCACCCGGTCCGCAGCGATAGGTGCCGCGTGCTCTACCCACTGTGCTACCGACACACATACACGACGTTGTACAAACGCACCTTATATATCTCACGCCTTCTCCACGAGAGAGACGCTAGCGCGAAGTGGAGCGCCTTCGCGTGTTCACGGTTCAAGCTACGAACACACTTTCTCGCGAGAGACACGCCAGCGGGAAGCAGGACGCTTTCGCGCTTTCATGGCTCAAGCTACAAAACTCTGCCTCCCGCCTTCCTGAAGCGCTGTGTGGTAGTGTACGCTTGGGCAGAGGCGTAGGTGACACTATTACTGGGAGCGTACATCTTGCCGTTTCTCTCCTCAAATGACGACTCTCTGAACTAGTGCATATCGAGTACCAATGTTTATAATGTGCTTGTTGATGCCATGTTTGCGCGGGATTCACCATATGCTGCGCTGAGATGTGTGTTAACTACTTCAACTACCACAAAGGTTAAATCAGGATCATGAACTTTATTCGTCGGCATGGAAAAGCGCTACCAGGCGTCAACTTCGGTGCATCCGCGTTAAACGGTGCCATAGCTGCCAAACACCAATAGTCATTGTGCAAGCTCTCATATATCAACGTACAATAAACAGTCAACCACTGCTCTGAAGACACGTTTCATTTTTATGTTATACCAATTACTATGTCAGAGGGATCGATCATTTCTTTTCATGCGTTCATTATTATGACAATTGCCAAGTGAGACCTGAAGCACTGTACAAGGTTATCTGCCTGCTTTCATCGCTTAACGGCCGATGTAAATAATCTATGAACAATAAATTTTAACGGAACACGCGGCATGAAAGGAACGATGGACCGGGAATAAATAAATTTAGGCATTAAGGTTGTTATGAAATCAATCGCATTTTTAAACACTCGTTTTATCCTCATTGAGAAACGCTATGAAAGACGCTTTGGTTATTTAACGGGATGCCCTTGAAAATCACTAAGCTCGCAGTTGTTTAGCATCCAATTAGGATGGAGGTCATCTCAATTCATTATAGAGGCGCGAGAGTGTGAAGTCTTCCCAAACACGGCAGCATTGCACGATACGTGGGAACGCTTCTGCATTCTTGCTGATCCTAAAATACCATACTACGAAGATGAAGCGAGGCGTCAAAGTCTACAGAGAAAGAGTAGATTTGCTCAAAGCCCGCGCCATTCTCCTTTCGAATCGAAAGTGTTTATATAAATTGCATAGTGATGTCCCTAAAAGCGCGGCTGTACATATGCTTGTCTACGTTGCGTGAGCAGGAGATCAAACACATTAGGCATGAGCAAAAAACCTCAGCAAATATGTTGTCGTTAGATTCGGAAGCTTCATTCGACGCTTATCAAGCAATGCCCACAAAAGATCACAAATTTGCGGCTATTTATGGTTGCTTAAAATCAATGACTAAGCTTTATAAGAATATAAAATTTGCTCCTGTTAAAGAACGACACTGTGAGAACACAGCCATATAGGTCCAGAAGGCGTGGCCGCAATGGTATTCATAAAGGGTAGAAGGTAGTGTTATGTAAGGTGCTTGCTTAAGGGGAAACCACTTCGGCAAACTCCTGCGGCGCCATTCACGATATTAAGCAGCATCAAACGACAAAGCTGGTTGCTATACTGGAAGATTTAGTGACTGCTACTGCACCATGTATAATGACAATAATGAATTCTTGCCATAAAACTGTTGTCGCCACACACCGCAGCCCAGACATCACTCTTTTAATTTCGCGAAATTCTCTGTGATTGCAAATATTAGGTCTACTCTTTGATTTATGCTGTAGTTCTATTACACCATCTGAAGAAAGGTGACAGCCAACTACGCGTTAATAATAATATTAATAATAATATCTCGGGCTTAACCTCCCAAAACCACGATATGATTATGAGGGACACCGTAGTGGAGGGCTCCGGAAATTTCGACCCCCTGGGATTCTTTAACGTGCGCCTAAATCTAAGTACACGGGCCTCAAAAATTTTCGCCCCCATCGCAAGTACGCGTTGAAGGAGAACAATGGATAACCAACATACTAATTTATCGCAGGAAGTCCTTTCTCACTGTGACGCTTCTTTTGCTTTTCCGTTTATTGCGGTAGCAATTACATGGTCATTTATTGCTGTCACCGTTGGTGTCGGGACCGCCGTGATGTTCCGTATCAAGTCCAAATCGATAACATCGCCCCACGCGTCGTATGTTTTATCGCCCCACGCGTCGTATGAAAGCGTGCGAGCGAAGGCGACGAACGTTAATCTAGCAGCGGAAACGCGCCGGCCATTTTTCGTCGTGCGAGAGACGCATGAAGCGGAGGGGTGGCTGCATAGCCGCGCACATTCGTCAGCCGGGCGCGGACGTGCGCTTTTATCTTTACGGGCATCGGCTGACGGCTTATACCTTTGTACGTGCTGGTCTCGGCACTCCGTTTGCGAAGAAGAGATACACAACACGATTGTCGCTTCGCTCGCAGCAGCTGTCGTGTTTCCTTAAGCCGGCGTTTTCTTGAGTTACGACAGGTTGGATGCTACAGGAGTGAGCTGCTAGCCTTACTTTGTATATTCTAATTTTTGCTATGGCACTCATTGCTTCGGACTTAAACGAAGCTGTCATTTTATGCTCTAATTTACGCTCCCTCATCCGTTAAGACGCAGTCGCTAAACAAGCCTGCACAGATTGAAAGTAAAGAGAACAGTGCCCGCCGACAAGCAATAGCTCATTACGCCTTTCTATTTATTCAACGACGCCTGGAGGCGATGTTCATTCGTCATCGAAGTATTGACGGGGCTAATAGCACCACAGAAACGTTTCACAATATGAGCACGGTTCTTCGTCATCAGCGTTCACAGTGAGATGCGCTGTTGAGTTTGTCGAGAGGCTAAAGAAACAACGGAAGAGCTAACACAGAGAAAGCAATAAGACATCGTCTGAACGCCGAGACCTGCTTGCCTTCTTCCACTATACCCTGCCTTCATCTCGTTCCTGCACGCACGGCAGAGTTATTGCGGGCAGGCACGCACGCTTGAACGACTTCCGATCTGAGGGATAATAAAGGGGTCTCTCCTTCCTGTTCGGACCGCCTCCCCAATTCACGTTTCTCCGCTAGTGGTACCGGCGATGCGAGAAACGATGGCTTTGAGGATAATAATAAGTAACGATAACACGCCTATCGGTTCTGCCGGCTGCATCTCCCGCCATAGTGTCGTCGGTGCCTCCTCCTCGCCGTCTCAGCTCGAAGTTTCTTGTCTTCTCGGCTCCATCCATACGTTCGAATGCTTGCTAGCAGCGGGCCTGATCTGATTGATGCGATGTAAAAAAAAGTCGCAGGTTCGCCGCAACGGCGAAGCAATAAATGCGATAGCAACAAATTGGAATGTAACGCGAACAACGTAAACCAGCTCGAAATTTCCAGCGCGTCGCTCAAGCGCAAACGACGCACGAAAAGAACACACACAGGACGAGCGCGAACTATCATGCGTCACAGCTCGACACTTGAAGCGCACTGCTCACATATAAAGCAGGACGTACGAAACGAAGGAACAGGTACACACAGGACGAGCGCGAACTGTCACAGTGTTTACTTATTTCTGTTTGAACAGCGCGCTCCTTTCGCAAACGCGGCCGCTGCAGCGAGCGAAGTCACCTTCGTACGCTCGGTGACTTGAGCGCGGACATCGCCGGGAAAGCACAAGACAGACAACCCCCCGTTCCCCCCGCCCCCTTCTTTCCTCGGATAAGCGCACGAATGCGACCACGCCACGTAGGGCGAGGAGAAACGGCGTTCGCAGGAGCGGGGCGAGCTGGCCGACGCCTTTAAGTGCGCCCGTTGCACTCCTAGCGCCATCTCGCTGGTAATGAATAAACGTTTATAAGCGCCTGCCGTCTCTGAGTACTGCGGAAAAGGGTGTGTATACAACGCTCGCCGTTAGCCACCTAGACGAGCTGCGCTTTGTGGCATAGTGGTTAGAGCCAGGCGCTGCGGATCGAGAAGGCGCTGGTTCGGTCCCGCGCTTCGGAAGCTTTTTTCGGAATTATTTTTCTTTGGGACCTTTATATATATATACATACTTATACATATACGCAGCATGATGGCGGCGACGGCGACGGAAAAATCAGCCGAGACTGTCCATATAATTGCTATCGCAATAAAAGCTCAACTGCCACGAGACGAAGAACGTTGCGTCATAAACAATTTTCGTCTTCATTTGTTAACCGTACACGCCGATGATCTGTCCATGGATGCGAATTTGAACACATTTCATTATCTTCCTATTTTTCGTTCGTGCTTTGTTTTTGTGGTCACCTCTACGAATGCAATTATTTGGTGTTACGTACTTGTAGGTAGACTTGAAAACGTGCCCGCAACCGTTTCACTATCACTTTTGTCATCTCTCTGATTATCAGCAACAAACGCTACATTCAATCTGAAAACCTTCAAGACAGCTTTTATAGTAATGTTACTTATAGTTTAACTGTGCAATAATTCTTGCGAAGTTAGCTCATTACCCCTTATGACATTTGTGTTAATGCATTCATGAATGGCGAGTCCAATTTTTTCGGAAGACCAATAGATTAAAATAGTTTGCCATAGTTCAATATAAAAATGAGTTTTCCTGTAGAGGCTATATGTGATGTATCCTACTTACCACTTATATTTGCTTGCTTATTCATTTTTAGGCCAGCAAAGGGGGAATATGGAGAAAAGAGAGTATTGAGCTGGTTTGTATGTTTAAGGTCTTCAATTCTACTTCCTTCATTGTAAAAAAACACTGATCATTATGGTGTTCAAGAATAGCGTGAACAGAACAACTAGCATTCTAATGAACACTCGTTTGGCATTCCTCTTTAGTGTTCATTTGCATCGTGGCAATAAAGTAGCATTGTGCAAAACACAAAAAAGACAAATCATTCGATCAGTCAGTCGATCAATCAGTGAAGATTTATTTCTGTTCAGCTTAAAGCAGAACTGGGGGATTTAAATGTAAAAGCGCTCTAAACAACTGCTGCGGTAAGTTCGCGTACCCACAAAACAACATATTGCCAAGGGAAATAGAAGGAAGAAAATGGAAGCAAGTGTGCCAAATATGACACGCTACCACATCCTCCTAAGGATGCCAAAAAATTGTTTCCTTCATAAGCGGTGATAATGTGGAGTCCCAAAGGCTGCATTATTGATATAAATATTGTTCCTGAAGTCCAGAACGAGAGACGGCCAGCCGCCTACAGTGAACCCGATCCCAGCGTCATACTCAACGGAACGCCCATCCCGAAAGTGGAAACGTTGCTGCGAGTGCTGAGGCTCCACATCCACAAAGATGGTTCCGGTGCGGCCACACTCCCTAGACCACAGCGCACGCTATCGCAGCTAAAGCATCTCGTAAGGAGAATTGCAAGCCGTAGAACCAGCCTTAAAGAACAAGACACGCTACGTGTGATGCTAGCTCTCCTCAGTAGTCGAACAAACTATGGCACTCCCTATCTCGCGCTGAAGAATGCAGAGGTAAAGAAGCTCAACATCATAATACGTAAGGCCTCCAAAATCGCTTTGCGGCTCTCATTCACGGCTTCCACTGCGAAACGTTTCAAGATGGGCGCGCATAACTGCTGGCAGGAACTAGCCGAAGCGCGTTTTAGGCGTTCTAGTATTCACTAGAACGCCTAAAACTCTAGCCCACTGGAAGATCAGTGTTTCAACGGCTGAAATACGGCGAACTTTTGTAGCCGACACAGACACGGACCGAACAGAACGAATTCCGCCAAACATTCGCGAATCTTTCTGCATTGCGCGAATCCCACGCAAAATACACACCACTCATAACAAGCAAAGAAGGCAAGCCCGAGTGAATGTTCAGCGGCGAAATAACAGCCATGACCTGGACGCCAGATATACAGACGTAGCCAAATATCCCAATAGAAACGCCTACGCTTTGAGCGTCGTAGATTCTCGAGGCATAGAGATCGCATCTGCCAGAGTTCGCGCCCGAATCCTAGAAACTGCAGATGATGTGGCAATAGCACTAGCAACCACCACGGGCTTGGATGCAGCTGTTGTTTTTACAGATTCGCAAGCAGCCGTGGGAAACTACACCAAAGGTCGTGTTTTACCCATGCGCTCAAGACATTGAAGCGCCGAAGCAATCCAATGCCGTATACGTGAGGTGTCCGACATGGATTCCTGACCACGAGGGGCTGGGGGGAAACGAGGCGGCACACGCCGCGGCCCGCGATCACGCCTACCGAGCTATCCCTCCCATTCTCCTAGACGCCAGGACTGCGTCCGCGAAAGGCTGAGTCCGTGCCTATCACCTACTCTGCAATACTACACCATCAAACGCTGGAATGCAGAGAGTACCCACCACCACACTCAAAGCTCAACAAAGAAGACCGCACCATACTGAGAAGACTTCAGAGCAACACTTACACACACGGTATAATAATGCACAGCCTGAACCCAACGTTACACGAATATCTCCGCCCAGTTTGCGGCGTACCAGGCACCTTGGTCCCCATGATCCTCGCGTGTCCGTCCAATATACACACGGAGACATCGCCTTCGCCGAATGACTAACGCCGGTTAAGAAAACCAAGACCTTCTCGAAACGTGGGAGACCAGGCTCGCCTCATACGACCTGGACCAACAACGACGTCTCGTCGCCAGGGCCTAGGAGACAGCGAAGGCCAGAGGTTTCCTGGAATGAGGAGACCTCCCACCTAGGGTAGAAGCGGGACCAGCACCGCGATACCATTTATTGTAATTAACTGTTTATTCCTCCTCCTCCTCTTCAAGTTTCACGTCCCGAAACCACGATATGATTATGACGGACGCCTTAGTGGAGGACCCCTGAAATTGTGGCCATCTGGCGTTCTTTAACGTGCACCTAAATCTAAGTACACGGGCCTCAAGCATTTCGCCTCCATCAAAAAGCAGTCCGCAACGGCGGGACTAGATCCCGGAGGCTGCATAATTGCATCAATATAGCCACATGAAATATGCATTTGTGAAACGGCTTTGGATAGGGCAGAATAAAGACAGCAACTGGTGCAAAATAGCGTTCAGAAACACACATGCAGGTGCAAGCGTTTGTAAAAAAATATATCTGGCCTTTTGAAAGAAATGGCACGTTGAACGGGAGCTCAGTATCTACGAGCGCCAGCAAACACCTCGAGGGCGCTTTCTTCGCGTTTGTTCAGAAGTGCTTTTGAAGGAAGGAAGTGCCTCATTTTGTCCTTCGCATTTCATTTCATCCTTGAAATTCAAGCGCGAAAAACGGTGACATGAGAAGGAAAACCAGACGGGATGAACGCTTCAATTTATCTTTCGTCCCAGCTATTTCCTATATTGCACACACTTCACCACTGCAGCGCATTGCTAATAAAAGTATGCATGTAATTTAGTGTACCACGCGCACTGGGCGATGCAACCCACGCTGTCTATGCAGTTCAGGCACTTGGCATGTTTTGGGACGGGCAGAAGTGTAGAAATGAGCGTAAAAGAAGTTTTCGAAAAACGTGAAAAAAGACACACGCACTGACGTATACGAAGTACAGAGCAGGACGTTTCCGGACAACACAAAAGACGTATCTGCGACCGGATCCCAAACTGGAAGTGTGGAGTCATATTCGGCATATGTGCTCGGCCAAATGAGCACGCCCGTGTGTGTGTGTGTGTGTGTGTGTGTGTGTTTGTGTGTGTGTGTGTGTGTGCGTGTGTGTGTGTGTGTTTGTGTGTTTGTGTGTGTGTGTGTGCGTGCGTGCGTGCGTGCGTGCG
The DNA here is from genome assembly GCF_013339695.2 of Rhipicephalus sanguineus. Classification (NCBI taxonomy): domain Eukaryota; kingdom Metazoa; phylum Arthropoda; class Arachnida; order Ixodida; family Ixodidae; genus Rhipicephalus; species Rhipicephalus sanguineus. The sequence goes on along the minus strand of NC_051178.1, from coordinate 167,972,715 downwards.
TGCGTGCGTGCGTGGTGTGGTGTGTGTGTGTGTGTGTTCCTTTTGTGTGTGTGTGTGTGAAAGTCGCGTGTGTGTGTGTGTGGTGTGTGTGTGTGTGTGTGTGTGTGTGTGTGGGGCGCCGTGTGTGTGTGTCAAAACATACTGTAAACGATTGTAGCCCTATCGATCTCCGCCACACGCCTCCTGCTCTTCTCTGCTACCGCTTCTTGCCCTTCGTTTCTTTCTTCTTATCCCCAATCCACCCAACCATCCCACTAGGTCTTCCTAATGCGCTTCTGCGTTTTTGTCCTTTTCTCTCCCTAAAACGCCTTCAAACGTCTTTCAATTCTGCCTTCCGTTCCTATATTTTATAAGTATAGTGTTCCCGTTTCTTTTTCATATTGTTTGATAAATCGGTTTTCTTCGTGGTTCAGGTTTCGGTTCAACTTCGAACTCGGCAAAGAAGACGAAGCTGCTTGACACTTCGAGGTCCTGCTGGCGTATTCCCTTCACTGCGAAAAAGCTGCGCCCGCAAAATATTGCTCTCGGCGGTTCCGATTGCATTAGCAGTTTAGCACCCTGGTGAACTCCTCACAGCATCATCTCCTTAGCTTCACTGGTCTCCGTAATATTCTTTCTCGATATATTTTCGCATTACCTCATTTTTTTTCTGCGTGGCGACAACTTTCCAACAATTTTATTGCCCTCAACCTTGGAAACAAAGACTCGTAATGCTATCCGGTTCGTTGTGTCATCTCATTTTGTTCTTGTGTATATGGCAGTGGATCAAAGACCAAGGTTGGAGCAATGTATGTATGTGGTAGCGAAGCTTCAGTAGAAGCCCGTGCGTTTCGGAAATGTAGTTCGTGAGTGGTTCATAGAGCTTGGTACCATCTGTGTGAGCAGGGAACACTTTCGGCGAAGCAAGACAAGCGGATATTGCAGCCTATCCATTAATAAAAGCAGGAACATCATGATTCTAATTAGCGGCGCACAATTTTTTTTTGTTTTTTTTTCTAAGCTTCTCAATACGGAGGTGTTTTTAAACATCCGCATTGATTTTAAACATTCCGCAGCACTACTATTTGCTGACATGCAATTAGCCGCGCCAACTTACTGCGCTTGTGCCGTTTTATTTAGCGTTGCCTCATGTAAACGTGCTCACTGTTTGCCCAGTAGTCTACTGCTCTTTACCATTTTGGGAGTGCGCTCTGCAGGGATGGTCTCCGGGTGGCGTAAAAACCCTGCTGATTTCGGGATCCGTTTTCTGACGGCGTGATAGCGCCGTCGCAATCCACTGGTGGCTCTAGGACTTTCAGAAAGCATCACAAGTGACGTATTACAATCAAGCGTATTACCATTTCTCGTTATAATATCTCTCTCTCCAGTCCAACTCTTCCTATCTCTCTAACTAAGGAATGTCTGTATAATGATTCGCAGCCATTTCTTTTTGATATCTGAGCAGTTCATGTTTTCTTCCTTCATTTATTAAGAATTATTGCGGTATTGCAAGTATTGGCATGTGCTAAATAACAGACCTCAGTGTCATTCGTAAAGCACACTCTAAGTCATCTCAAAGGAAACCATAATTTATCGGCATATTTTTCTAACATGTCTGCCTCATTTATGCTTTCTGTTGCGCTTCTTGATAAAGACGAGCTTGTGCGAATGCCTCTGACTTGTCGTGCAGTCCCGCATGCTGCAGTGAATTACCTGCTTTTCTTCTTCTTATATTCCTTCCTCGCTCTTTCTCATCTTCTATTTCTCTTCCCTTATCCTCCAGTGTAGGGTAGCCAACCGGAAGTTTTTCTGGTTAACCTGCCTTCCTTCTCCTTTTCTGCTTCCTTCCTTCCTTCCTTTCTCGCGTGGATTCTGGAATGTATGATATCGAACAAATGGCACAAAGAATACGTGAAGCTTTGAATACAGTCGACAACAAAAATGCCGCAATGAAGACGTTGTGATGCGAGCTTTGAATAAAACATAGCTGTGAAAGACCAGTCGTAAAGCATCATGGTGATCGATTCTCTGCTGTACGAGATGAATAAGCGTTAGTGCGTAAAAAAATGAATCTCACCAAAGCAAGGACTGTAGCTGTACTCAGTGCAGTTGCAGAGATGAGCAGATAAAAGATAAACCTGAAACGGTACTGTCATGCGCACCTTTGTGATGAAGGCGAACGACAATAATGGAGAGCGCCGAATAATGTGTTGGAAGAAAAATCGAGTGGCTTCATTATCGCAGAATAATGAAGAGCCATCCGAGATGGCGCTCTTTTATTCTCTTCTGAGATTTATTCACTTTTGTTTCAATCGCTATTTTTTTCTCAATTTTTACGCTCATTTTAGTATCCGCTTTATGAATGTCGCTTACAATAATTGAAATGCTCATTGTTTTCTACACGTGAGTTATATGCGTGTCTCTCGCGGTCCATTTGCTTGTACGCTGGTTCTCGTTCTCTGAATACCGAGCGATCGCATTCATCGCGGAGACGCCTGAATTGTTAATGTTTATTGTTTTTAATATTTGCCATCATTCATTATTATATGCCACCGAATCAAAAGCGACACCGATTTAAGAGCGGCCAGCATATTGTTGTTATAACATGCTGAGTGACTTAATGCCTCTTTACGCATTTTACTAGCGAGTGTGTTCACTCTACTGCAAATCTGTTAGAAGTCGAACTTACGGGACATCAATCCGGCCGCGGCGGCTGCATTTTCTATGAAGAATGCGTAGAAAGAGTGACAAAAGTGAAAACACAGAGAAGACAATGGGATCGACAGATTTCCCAAATGTTATGCGCATGTTCTGGCAAAGTTAACCGCGTGTAATGCGTAAATAATTTTCTGAAGTGTGGAGTAAACGCAAAACAAAAAAAAAACGCCAGGCCTGCGCTGAAACCGCAGATATTATTATTACAGTCACAGGCGAAAGCTGGAAGAGCGGCGTTCTAGAGCCCGTTAAGCTCTCTTGGGGCTACAATACAAGTACACTAGAAAGGTACCCACTACACCAGTTGGCAAGCACCTACTGCCATTCGTCATTCTGCGGAGAAGCGAGGCACCAGCTACATAAGGCATTACATGCACTTTGTTGACGCGACGACTGATGACGATTATGGATGCCCTTTGTAATGGAATCTTTAACGGCCCACCAGTTATGTAATTTGCATTGGGTACTAGTTCCCTCTCCCGCCATGCTGTACGTTACTTTACTGAGACCCCGAGGAAATGGACCATGCGCTTATGGGCTTCCTTGGCAACCAATACTACTTGCGAGGAACCCACTACGCTATAAATCATTGTGAGATCCCGAGGAAGTGGATCATGCGCTTATGGGCTTCCTTGGCAACCAATACAAGTGAACTTGCGAGTACGCTATAAATCGTAAAGAAGTGCACTGTGCCAGTCAAAGAGCGTTGATACCTGCTAAACATGTGAGGCATTTTGCGCAATGCTGTGCCGGATGACGATGAAGAATTACAGAGTAAGAAGCATTCAACAACCTACTCGTTGCGCAATTCGATTGTGTGACGCCTGGTTACAGATTCGCGTTGTGCGACGCTTGGTGCGCTATATTGCATATGCTAATGTGGTTCCTTCCCGACATGAAGCCTGTATAGGACCTTTTCGCAAAGCAGTTTCAAGCACCGCATGGTCAGAGGTGAATGAGTAATTAATCTTCTGAAGTACGGAATAACCCCAAAAAAACTGAACCTGACTTCAAGGCAGCGTATGCAGATATAATAATTACAATATCTCCGGAGATAACAAAAAAAATACCAACGCGATACTCGGTTACTAAGGATTTTTGTATATTGTTTTAGGCAGAAGTCGGGTCTTGCGCCGTGGTGTCAGTTCAAACAGTTCCGTTAATTACGGCCCAGGTATCATACCAGTGTGTGTGCGAAGCACGTTAACTCTAGCGAAAAACTTGATATATTCATGGACGTTGTACTTAGAAGCAAAGCAGCATTTTCTCATCTTCTCCTCTTTCATTTGGGCCTACACTCTCACTGTGTTCTATAATCATTGAACACAGCTCGTGTGTCAACATATGTGCTGCAGATGTGTCAGCTGGAGCACTGCACTTGCGATTCCCGGCCCGAGCCCGGCCCGGTCCCGGCACTCGTTGAAGCTTACCCGCTCGAACCTGGCCCGGTGACTCAAGGCGATACATGGGCCCGGCCCGGGCCCGATCGCAGATCGGACTCGACAGGGGCCCGAGCCAATAATCTAAGGGGTGTTGCCCGAACATGAATTCGACAGCAAGGCGTTTTAGGTAGCAAATATCTAAGTTTCCTTGGCGCACACTGTGCTAACAGGATTGATTTAATCTCCTGTAATTCCGTGCACAAAACTTGGAGGGCGCTTGAGCTTCGCCCTCAAGAGTAGAACACGATAGCGTAATCGGGCCTCGTCCGCGTCGCCTTCTCAAATGCTAGCCTGATTTCGGTTCTCGGTGGACACCTCAAACAAACGACTGTGCGCGTAACATTGGCCGTTTCAAACTATCCTAGAATGCCTGCTGCAAGCACAGTTGTGCAGTGACAACTACGCCATAATTCCTCCTTTTGCGAATCAGCGAAGGGCCCACTGCGCGTCCGTAAGGCAGCACGCGAACCTACGCAGCTGGTCACTTTGTTTGTGCTTTTGCTGCTGATTATTACTGAATACATCTGAGCGCTTTGTAATGGGTGGGCCTTTAAAACACCCACTCGTTGCGCAATTCACGCCTTGACGCCTGGTGCGGTACTACGCCTCTGCCACGCATATCACATGCGTTAAAGAAACTCCTCCCACTACAAGACATTCATAGTGTTTGTTTTTCTAGTGTTTTGGCTCCGTTAGAACGGCTTTGCCTCAAAGCTGTGCCTTGCCACAGGAACCGTCCCGCCACGGTGGCCTAGTGGTTATGGCGCTCGACTGCTGACCCGAAGGTCGCGGGATCGAATCCCGGCCGGGCTGTATTTCGATGGAGGCGAAAAGGTTTGAGGCCCTGCTTAGATTTAGGTGCTAAAGAACCCCAGGTGGTCGAAATTTCCGGAGCCCTCCAACGGGTCTCTGATAATCATATGTGGTTTTGGGACGTTAAACCCCAGATTTGTGCCACAGGAACCAAAGATTTTTATTATTTATTTTATTTCCATCTTCCTCGATTTTTCGGTCACAGACAACGACGCCGACGCCGACACAGAGATTTCTGAGAAACGAGCTCTTTAAAAATGTCGCGTTAAAAGGCCTCACTGTGGTAACAGTTGACAGGAGATGCTGGGTACGGTGAACGGTTATTCGGCTGTGGTATACTATACCTATTTCTTCTGCAAATACACTGTGAATTGTCAAGAGCGCTTGGTGACAGATATTGTAGCAAGAAAAGTGATTTGCAGCATGAGTTCAAGTTTCAACAGGGAGGGCAATAAGGACAGGGGAGACAGAGAAGAGAACGCTCTCTTTACTTTGTTATATTGCGCTCTCTATTGAAATTTAAAACATGCTCTACGAACAAAACCGATCGCGCCCCCTTCTGGATATGTAGACCTCACTTCAGCATAGTAGCACCTTGCTACAACAAGAGAAATAGAGGGAGAAAAATCACACCTTCCCGCAGCTGAGGCGATGCGAAGCAGTAGCAGCCCCTCAGAGGGGGAGTGGAAAGGGAGAGAGGGGCGAGCGGAAGTGTAGAGGAGGAGGGGAGAGGGAGAAGGAAAAGGGGAGATGGTGTGGACAGAAGGAGAGGGTGGAGATGAGGATGGGAGAGGGAAAGTGTGGCTGGGGAGTGGAGAGAAGGGGAAAGGGGAAGAGGAGAGAGGAGAGGGTTTGCGCATGCGCAGTAAGGGTGGTCACGCCGCACACCACCACCGGATTGAACTCCGGTATAAGATGCTTCACATCTAAAAGCCAAAGTTATTAGCTTTGTTGTAAATACGCTATATCCTAGATGAATATCGTAACGAACTATATGCACCTCGTGTACTTTTCAAAATACGTATAAACATCCGAAAGGAAGAAAAAAAAAACTTTGTCGTAGCATTCTTTGTATGCATCACGCCCCTGCTAGTATATACAGTCGATAAGTTTGTAGTGACACAGTTTACACTTCGGTTATCCACATGTTAATGTAAGGAAAGTCAAATTATCAAGATATGCCGGCTGTAAGCGTGCCATGCGCTGTTGTATGGGATATCCTGCCACGCTAAAGTTTTTTGAATAGCTTGCGCTAGCCTCAGGGCCGCACAAAATCTGCCTTGCAAATTGTGAAGGCGTTGGCAGTCGTTCTTACACTTCCACCTCTGGAGCGAATTTCGGATGGCTTTGTGGACCTCTGCAGAATGAACATACCTGTCCAGCTCATTCCTTCATTTCTATTGTTTCCGAACGTCGTACCACTGTTCAATATAATCTATAAAACTCCTCTCTGAGGGCTTCTCCTCGCAGGTTTCGGCAGTCTATGTTATGGACTGTTTGTACTGTGCTCTTTTTTTATGATGTTATAATCGTGTATGTCTTGCTAACAATGTTGCAGCGGTAGGAGGTGTTGATTGGACTAACGCAGGCAGGACTGGAAGGAGGTGGACGAAGACATTTTGATCTATTTTCGGGGTCCGTTCTAGTTTGATATAAAGGTGCGAATAAGATTCCCGATGAATACTGATTGTGTGCATATGGTTCGAGGTAAGGGGACATCTCTCGACACGGCATTATCAATTGCATTTTTCAAGCCAGATATTTGGTCAAGCGAGTATATTTTGCCCCACATGTTGTTTAAATGACCTATGCTATTCCTGCACATTTCAACGCTGTTGCGGCAGTGCCATGAAGCTTCCGCACCATATATCGGAAGAAGATGAAAGCTCAGACGTTAGCAGTGAGGGCACACAAAGCAGGCTGTGCATGTCCATGTCGCGTCACATGGCCACTGGGAGCCTTGATGGAGCCACGGAAAAATAATGTGTCTGTATAGTGACTATATGTAACGAGACTCCGCGCAGAAGCTTGCTTTTTTTCCCGTCGATTTGAATAAGCTGTCATACTCATCATTTTGCGTTCAATGTACCGTCCCAGAAGACCTGAAACATGTTCTGTGCGAATGCAGGCGATACGCATCAGAGAGACGATCTCTGAAGGCGGCCTTGCCCCTTCAGCGGTGCTCGGGCTTAGAACTGAGACATATTCAGGGCCCATGGCAAAGCAGTACCCCTGCGTTACGCGCCACGAAAGCGCTGCTGACTTTCTTGAGGGCCACGAGCCTGAACAAAACATTGTAAACAGTGTAGTGTGTGTGTGTCTAACATTTCTAGCGTTTCATTAAAACATTTTTCTCTTTCTCTCTAACCGGGTAGGAAACACAAAGAAGGAGTCCGTTCGCACAATAATTTTTTTTTCAGATAAAAGAATAAGCTCTCCTAGCAAGACGTTATTACAACAACCCAATGTTTGTGTTAGTACGTGAGTTGCATTTACAGTACCGGCGAGACAGCACCGTGCAGAACAGATGCTAAGGCAAGCTTGGATTCCTTAGAGACAAATTGTATTAGTCCATGAACCTGCTTTCCGCCGACGAATTTTACGTAAACAGACTCTACAGTAAAGGAGGTGGTTGGAAATCTACAATAGCCCGACGATATTGCATACTTTATCTTAGGACGGCTCATACCTGCTAAGGAAAAGAACTATGTTAACAACACAATAGAAGGCAATGGGATCTGGCAAAACATTTTACGACAACCTCGCTTATAAAGTTTACTACGTATTATGAATGCCTCTAATACGAAAGCATGGTTGGAATTTTAATGAGGTACATTTCTTCTGCCATCACTATATGTCTAGTTTAACGACCTTCGCGAGGCGCACATTTTATACTTCAGTGGCCAGAGCCATATTTTTCCATGGAGTGTACCTAAGCCTTACTACTGGCATCAGAAGGTGCCAATGCGCCAATAAAAAACGTTGAGCTTGTTGCGAACTGTGAGAAATATAATGTAAGGCGTCGTAGACATTTTCATGTTTTCAGGTGTAACTCCTTAACAGGCTTTTTCGTTAGCTTTCTTTAACTTTTACTTCGGAACAAAAGAAAAAGATATGCGTCATTGCTTTTCTCCGTTTACGATATTAAGGCTGCCCACGATAACACCGAAACGTAACTTAGCATAAACCAGCAGTGTACCAGATATCAGACTTCTAATACGTAGGCGTCCGCACAGGGAGAGCAGGGGGGGGGGTAACCCCCCCTTATTATTCAAGGGGGGCGCAAGTCGGCCCCATAGTTCAACTCAGTCAGACCTGTCCCGTCGTTGTTTAATGCGGAGTGTTGTGGCAACGCAGATTTTTTGCCATAACGGTGGCCAAGGACACCTTGCAATCCGAGAACTGGTTACCTCCGGTACTTCCCACCGGAAGGCCGTTGACCAAAGAGAAACCGTTGTGAGCAGGACGTCATCACTTCATTTTATTCCCTTTCATCTCTTCATCTATTGCAAATCTTTTTTTTTGTTCGCACTTGATGAAACGGGGGGCGGAGGAGGAGGGGCTGCAGTGAAACTTCGCCGCCCCCTCCGTAGTGGAGAATCTTGCTGACTCTTATGCTCTATTGTTTTAGGGAATAAAATAAATTACACCATTTCCCGCTAAAGGGGACCATGAGGCGATGCGAAGCCGGTGCACTTGTACGATCGCGTTCCGTTGGCGTTCTTTGGGCATGCTACCGACCTCGCGTCGTGGAACGCGAAGAGGAACGCGACGCGCGTCTTGTCTTCCCTCTAACCTGGCCGTTAATTCTCACAGGGCGAGCGGGGAACGCAGTCGGCAGGCATGCGAGAGGAGGGCAGCGTAGGAGAGGAGAGAGAGGGAGGGGACGCGCATGCGCTGGTGCCCATCGCGGCGTTGCGCAGGAGAGAATTTCGGCATGTCTAGCCCGCGTTTCAGAGGAAGAGTGGAAAGGGGGAGGGGAGAGGGGAAGTGGAGAGGGGAGGGAAAAGGTGAAGTGGTGAGGGGGAAGGGGAGAGGGGAAGGGGAGAAGGGAAGTGGAGAGTGGGAGGGGAGAGGGAAAGTGGAGAGGGGAAAGAGGAGATGGGAAGTGGAGAGGGGAGGGGGAAGTGGGGAGCGTATGCGCATGCGCAGTAAGGGTGGTCACGCCGCACGCCACCACCACCACCGGATTGAACTCCGCCATAAGATACTTCGCATCTAATAGGCCGGACATTATATGGTTTTGTACAAGATCACAGGCACAGCAGCATTTACCTCAAAATGCACCTCAGACGCGTTGTGTTGGGTTTAAATTCGGTATTGTAACCCCATCCATGGCGCGCGCATATGCAATCAAACGGTAAAGCTAAGCGTCTTTGTCGCGTTGAGCAAAAAGAGAGGGTGTACTTCGATAAAAAACGAACGGTTTGACGGCGACGCTCTCTGCAACCGTTGCGATCAAGTGAAACAATAAAACTTTCAAGATACGCTTTTGTCATAACGTATGCATAACCGTAGAATGTGTGGAGGTTTCGCACGTTAGTGTAAAGCAGGCTACACGACGTAAGCTGGCTCCAACGACGCGCTGCAGTCGCCCTTTGGTTCTTTTGGTTTTTTTCTAAACAGCAGCCATTCTTTCAGGGCAGCTTTCCGCTCTGCCATAGCAGAGCGGAAAGCTGCCCGTTACGTTACATCGTCCCAATTTTAGAGAGCAGCTCTCAGGCTCCCATTCCTGCCTTAAGCGTCGTCTCTTGTAGGCCATCGCCGTAGGCGCCTGCCAAGGAGGTTTGAAAAAAAAATTCTGGAGTGGAAGCTCTCGCAACAGCTTCCCAGCGCAAGTGAAGCCAGCTTTTGCCCACCAAAGAGCTCGGACAAATGCTCTTTTCTGGTGGTGCCTACTTAGAGATCAAATGGCTTTGATCTGTTTATGCAAAAACTACGTTAATTATAGAATAAAAGATCGTTGTGGCCGACAAAAGTAACCCGTCCAGAGGAGTATTGGCGATTGATCTCCAATAAAATTTGCCATGGCTTTGAGGCTTTTTTATGAAAACTAGTAACATGAAGACACACTTGCAGCAGTATCTGACCCCTAAAGATTGCCATATTAAAGTTGTGTGGCGTGCGTCGAAAACGCTCGCCTTCGTTCGCCAAACGCCGATGGTTTATCGTGCCCCTACTAAGATGGCGGGCGCAGCCGCCATCTTTTGGTGGGCACGGCTTCACTATTGCCCAATAATCGCCACTCCAGCAATTTTTTTTTACCTCCTTGGCGCCTGCCTCGCACACCTCGAGCCACGCGACGCTCTTCTGCTCTTCCTTTGCCGCTGCCGCCTGCATTACACTTTGAAACTTTCGCCTCCAAAACAGCAAAAAGTTCTACAAGTGAGAAATCACCGCCCAAACACCCCTTACAGATGGTTAACCAGCGAACCAGAAAGGTTCGGCTCGACGTTTGTCACTGGGCAATTCCGCCGGTTCAATAAAGTACTTCTGTTTCTCAATGAAGTTACACCACACTGCTTAGGTTCATCACAGTGTCGCTTTCATATGCCACCACACTGTACTGCGCATGATCACCATCATGGAGGAGTGTAATGAGCGGTTCATTGTGTTTAATAATGTGTTAGTCACAATGTCCAGTACTTGTTTTCATTGTCGCCACTTGATGACACACCGGGACCGTAAGTTTCAGGTTCGCCGATTAACTATCTCTTCGGAGTGCTTGGGTGTTCAATTTTTGCACTCGCTCCGCCTTCCACCTGCTCTTCATTTTTAAAAGATCAGTGGTGAGTATGAGGCTTCCCTGAATAGTGTGACACATACACACTAGAAGTTTCAGTAGCTGGCTCGCCAGGTTCTTAAGCTGGAGCAAAGTCCCGTGCCGTAAGCGTAACCTTAGTACCAGAGGTGACCGCTACAGGCGCAGCTCGAACGAAAGAGAAGTCTTCTTCTTCTTGTTCTTCAAGAGTATTGATGATGATAATAACGCAGGCAAAACCACATATAGCATAGCCAACTGTACCATGCGGCGCTCGCTCTACACCGGCAGTGCGCTTCGATACTAATAACATGAACGAAGGAGACAAGGAGGCGGAGCGGAGGGCTCGCAAGGCAACAGCACTGCGGGCTCGCCGCCAAGACCCTGCGGTGAGAGCTCGCGAGGCCGCACAGAGGTGTCAGCGTCGTGCGGACCTCGAGACACAAGCCCGTGAAGCCGTAGCAGCGCGGAAGGGGTGGCAAAAAAACCTCGAAGAGGTAAGTGTGATGTTCGGCTGTGCGTATTTTCCTGTGTTCTACTGTATTGCATTTTGTGCCCTTATTATTCTTGTTACTACATATTCTGTATTCTAAGCGAGAAGGAGTAGCCGGTGCCACTATAATGGCACCAACCTCTCCTATTCCATCATTTCAATTAAAAAAAAAAAAAAAAAAAGGGCGCGGGATGCAGCGGCCAAGCGCCAGAAGCGGTCCCTACCTGAAGTTGGTGGCGCCGACGCGCGCTTCAAGCGCGATTTCCTCGCCCACACGTTCGGCCACAGCTGCAAAGTCTGCGACCGCTTGTGGTTCGACAACAACCTGACCACACTCGCTACTATGACAGTAGAGGAGCTGTACGGAGCATTCATGGTTTACCCGATTATCTCCGAGCCAGCTCCCCAATCATCATTCACTTCGTGGATATGGCGCGATTTTTTGTGTACATAGGACAGACGAAGCTGGGTTTCGTCTAGCCATATAATGCTTCGCAGTAAAACAAACAAGGAAACAACCGGGTGAACGACCACAGTGAAAGATCTCCGGGCCCGCGCACCTCGAGCCACGCGACCCTCTTTTGCCTAGGCCGGCTAGATCGCTCTGTAACCTCTGGCGCCGAAACAGGAAATAAAAATAAATGAAAATACACAACAAAATAGAAAAAGAGGAAAAATAAAATAACGAGTAAAATAATAAGAGATAAAAATAAAACGTTGTCTGTAGCTCCTGTTCGCGTCGTCGTAGCAGCAAATAAAATAAAATAAATATTAAGAGATCGCAAGAAGAAAATGAAATAGAAATGATAAAAATTTCGACAAATAATTCAAAGACAATAAAAACGAAGTATAAAGTAGTCTGTAACTGTATGTACACACAAGCCGCTCTACATTTCGCATTAGAGGTTGTCGTAATCATCGGTAACTTTTGCTAAACACCTTATTCTTGCTTTCTTTATCCTAAAAGGCAGCTGCATACAGCAGCCTGTGAGGCTAAGGGTGTCCTAGCTTATTTCATTCTATTTTATTTCGTAATAACCCCGGCAGGCCCCTAGCCACGGGGCGCCCTAGGACCCCCCCCCCCCCCCCGCCCTTCCGAAATTCTTTTGAGACATGGTGTTTTTTGGAAAATGAGTAATGAAAACAGGTGTTTTCTAAAATAGTCAAGGCCTTCAGCATGTGTGCTCCCCCCCCCCCCCCCCTCGAAAAAAAAAGCCGCACCTCCCCGAAGGGGATCGTGAGGAAATGCGAATGCATTTGGGTGCGCCCGATGAGTGTGCGATTAATTAATGAAGAGAGACGAGAGTGTGCACGCACAGGTGTAATGCTCGAGTTGCATTGTGTTACACTTCGTGCTAGTGTTATCGTTGCCGTGAGAGATTCGACTTCGCCGGCTTCCATCGCTATCAAGACACCAAAGCGCGCGCTCCCTGCATGATATATATAGGTCCGAGCGCGGAGAGGAGGAGCGCCCGAGCTCTCTCTCCGCCGAGCGAGCTCCTAAAGTCCCTCTATGTTTCAAAAGTAGCGAAAGGTCTTGATCCGGCCGCCGCGCCCTGCGATAGGCCGGTTGGCGACACGTGACCTTTTCGCATTCGCGCCCCGCCCAAAGGGTCCAGCGGCGGCAGCGCTGTGCCGGCGATACGTACGGATCACTGTGTTTTCAAGCGTGGAGTGGGGCGATCTTAGCAAGTAGAGAGTACTTCACGCGCCTCTGTCGCATTGTTGTTGCAAACTAGAAGCGTTTATGTGCCTGAGGTTGAGTGGACGCAAGAATTCCGCGTTTGAACTTATTGTTTGGAGCATGACGTTTTAGTATGTCGGGTCTCTTTGCCTTCGGTTGCCTCCCCGTGCGGATGACAGAAAAAAAGCTTTTTTTTTTTTCGTTCCTCGCGGCGACAAAAAATATATGCTGAAGGAAGGCCCAACAAAATCAGTCACAAGAAATGTGTGCCCACAGAAAACACTCGGCTATGCGAACTAAGTGATTTTGTAATGGTTATAACTTCAAGCAGCCTTTTGCTTGGCCGGCGTGATTTTGTACGCGCATATACATGAGCATTAACTTAGCAACAATATTATTGCTTCGACGTTCTTTATGCCGTATATTTGTGCGTAGTAGTAAATGCAGAATCACACCCCGTATCTCCAACATTAAATTGCTCGGAACCCAATAAAGCTGCCTTTGTGTTTCTCAATATGTGGATTATCCCCTCTTCTAAGTAAACCTCTTAGGTTATAAACAAAATAAGCTTAGTTAAAAATACCGTGTAACCGTGGGAAGACTTCCGAACGCTGACAAACACATTCAAACCAATAATAGCGCGTATTTCGCGCTACGTAATACAAGAGCGCTAGGTGCCCGATGAAGTTTCCGAAAGTAGCAGTACGCTCACTACCTGCCTATTTTATTCGTACTAGAAAACAAGCACTTATAACTCACCCAAACACCACTTGTTCTTCAAGTTATGCTGAATGTCAAAATATGCAAAGAAAAAAATAAATGCCCTGCATGACAGTTGCTGCGGGAATTCGCTCGGAACCTGCTTCGGAAACACACGCGTTTTATTTCAATATTTAACGTGTTCCGTGCTCGTTAAAGTTATTGTCCCTGTAGTTTGATAACTGATGAGCATCTTAGGCCACAAATATTAACAATTTAACTGTTCAAGCGAGCACCGAGTTCGGTTTCAGGCGCCCGCAATATGCACGGGAGCGAGCGGCGCGTCGTCTGCTATCGCTGCTCCTTGGACCCCTCGAGAGGGCGCGCGTGTAGTTGTCGCTACCTTTAAAAATATAGGGACGTTACGAGCTCTGCGATGCGAGCGCCCTCACCGGGTACACTCCTCCTCTCCCTTACCCTCCGCTGCTCCGCGATGCGAGCGCCATCACACGCCCGCGCGCTCCTCTTCTCCCTTACCCTCTGCCGCTCACCACCTGCTCCGGTTGCTAGGCGCGGCGCAGCTGTTGCTAGGGGCGAGGAGGAGCACGCGCGGAGAGATAACACCTGTGCGCACGCCGGCCAGGGACGCAGGACAACTCCCGATTAAGAAATGCATTCGCATTTCAAATTCCTGGCTACGGGCCTGCCCTCCGTGGCAAATGCGTTATTCAGGGGGTAGAAACATTAATATCATTACTCATACTGTGTTAGCTAAGATATAAAGGTTATGTACAAAGAGAAGAAGTAAGCTGGTTTGCTTCGTTATACAATGTTAGCTAGTGCAGAACGATCATCGTTCATGATGGCCACAGATCGGGGAAAGTGTTTCCAGTCTACAGATGTCCTGGGGATAAATGAATCACTGCATCCTTTGGTTAGACACGACATAAGACCAATTTCATTAGAATGATCAGTCCTAGTCGATACGTAATATGGGGGGAAATAAGTGTGTCGCGATGAGTTGGAATATAATGATAGATTTTCTTAAATAGAAACACGCCGAAAACCTTACGACAAGAAGCAAGAAACGGCAGTTCGAGTGAATTTTCATGGCAGCAATGCTAGCGTGATGGCTGTAGTTACGATGAATGAAGCGAGAACTATTTTTTTCTACCGCTTGAAAGATGTGTGCGGCATTTCTAACAATGTAACGTATTTTTTCTGCACACTAATTAGGTCAGTGCTGTGGTAATGCTGATAAATTTGGCAGATAAAGCAAAGAATTTGAATATAACACTAACGCTTCGGAGTTACGACTGCTAAATTCACATTTTTGCAGCTTAAACATTAAAACGGGAGACTGTTACGCAGGTAAGTAGATGACACTGTGATAAAACGTGTTGAATCTATGACACGGAAAGCTGAGTGCGCTGTCGACGGGCAGAGACTTGATGGGACAGAGACGTAACCTTAACGCTGTTAACCACGTGCAGACCGGTCGCTCGCGTCTCTTAACTCGAACGAGTAGACAAGGCGGGGCGCGATATCTCCTTGCTTAATTTATTTATTTATTTATTTATTTTCGATACTGCCAGTCTCATACGAGACCAAAGCAGAAGGGCATCAGTTCTTGGATACACAATACAGTTTTCAGTTTCACGTTTATACAGCGGCATATTTGTCAGAACGTGTAAGAATGGTTGGAGGCAGAAATGCCTGTAGGGGTCTCGAGGCAAAATTCAATAAGTACATTCTGAAAAAATGGCGTTAATTGTATACAAACACTGAGCAATCGGTACATACTTAAAGACGGCATAGAAGACAGCTCTTATCTAGTAGACAACACAACACTAGTTGTACACAAACACAAGAGCGCTGGAAACAATACACCAGAAAAATACACACTTAGGTATCTTTGAACCAGTTACTGCACCCAGCAAAACAAAATTGTTTACGCGCAATTGAACGCGAACATTTATTCCACAAAAATAACCGCTAGAAAAAAAACGATAATACGGCTCATCAAAAGAGAAAAAGATAACTGGAAAATTTTTTGCAGAACATGTCCTCGATTTTTGAGGTGAACTCTGACAATGATTGTATACTGGTAATCGAGGAATCTAGACTATTCCATTCTCTTATTGACAGGGGAAAGAATGAATGCTTGAAGCAATCGTTGTTCAAGGTGTATTCTGTAATAGTGAACGCATGTTTGTGTCTTAGTTCTCTGGATTCTGCTAGGGAGATGTATTTTGGTGCATCGATGCGGCTGCGGTTATGAAGCAGGTTGTGTAGAAATTTTAATCGTGCCAGTTTTGCTCTTGTCGCTAGCGTAGGAAGACCGCAAGATTCTAAAAGGTTAGTGGGCGAGTCGGTGCGTTTATACTTGTAGATAAACCTTACGGCCTTCCTTTGTACCCGTTCTAACCTTGCGATATGAGTGGCATATTGAGGGAACCAAACAGTGTTGGCGTACTCTAAAATTGGACGAACGAATGTTGTGTAGGTTAAGAGCCTAGTTTGTGTCGGTGCAAGTGGGAGACGCCTTCTTAAGAAAATCAGCTTGCGCAAAGCGGCAGCTGTGACGTTATTTATGTGTGCTTCCCATCTCAGATCGGAAGTTAATGTAACACCGCGAGATATTTCTGCAGCGTGACTCTTTGTAAAGGTGTGTTGTTTATTGTGTAAGTAAACTCAGAGGGTGCCTTTTTTCTGGTCACCGTCATACAGACCGTTTTTGTTAAGTTTATCGACATTTGCCATTCTTCACACCAGTGAGCAATTTTTTCCAATGAACTATTTAGTGCCTTGTGGTCATCGCTGTCTTTAATTTCCCTGTAAATAACGCAGTCGTCAGCGAAGAGCTTAATTTTGCAGTCTATGTCAGCTGTAATGTCATTTATATTGTGAGACAACGTTCAGGCCACAAGACCCTTCTTTATTGCCCTCGAGCCTGAGCCCCACTACTCAGACCCAAGCGGTGATGATGAGTATATACAGGTGAGAAGATGGCAAGTATGAAGAATGCTCACACTAAAGTCCAGCTCGTGGTTAAAAAACCAAGTCTTGGCTACACCCGTCAGGTAGAAGGCGACGCGAGTGAGTTTGGCAGAGTTGTCCCAGTGGTTGAGTGCACTCACGCGCTCATACTGCTCCAGCCAGTCTTCAACATCGTCCCCACGAAGGCCAGCGAACACCGGTGGATCCTTCTGGGGTGTGGTGACCAAACAAGAAGTAGTTCCCGTTGGGGCAGGCGTCGTAGATGCGCCAGGGTTGGAGCGCTCGTCTTGCGACATTGCTGAGGTCTGTTGGTGCAAACGGCGACCTGAACGGAGCTCCAGGGGTGTGTTGTAGCGGAAGTCGTAGGGGCACCAGTAGAGCGAGAGGACTGAGGGACCGGACAGCACAATCCACCACTTGTGAGACAACGTTCAGGCCACAAGACCCTTCTTTATTGCCCTCGAGCCTGAGCCCCACTACTCAGACCCAAGCGGTGATGATGAGTATATACAGGTGAGAAGATGGCAAGTATGAAGAATGCTCACAATATAGATAAGAAATAATAATGGCCCAAGGCCGGAGCCTTGGGGCACACCTGACTTTACAGAAGCCGTCCCTGATAATGCGCCTTCGTAAACCACAAACTGTTGGCGGTCGCTAATGAAATCTTTTACCCAATTCGTAATCTCTCCACCCCCTATTGTGTTTTCTAGTTTTGAAATCAGTTTGGTATGACAGACACGATCGAACGCTTTTGATAAATCAAGCAGTATTATATCTGTTTGGGAACGGTTATTTATACAAAGGGCAAGATCGTGTACAACTTCAGTAAGCTGGGTTACAGTTGATAACCCTTTCCGAAAGCCGTGCTGGTGGGGAGACAGAAGGTTGTTATTTTCTAGAAAGACAGTTAAATGCTTTAGGTATATGTTCGAGTATTTTGCATGACGTACTGGTAAGCGATATTGGTCTGAAATTAGAGGGAACAGCTGTATCTCCAGATTGTGTATTGGAAGAACCTTTGCTACTTTCCATTCGGATGGAAGTTTAGCAGTTTGAACAGATTTGCGATATATAATGCCCAGGTATTTACTGCACCACTCTGCATATCGTAACAGAAAATTGTTGGCGATATTATCAGGACCGCATGCTTTTTTGGGGTTTAGGTTCAGAAGAAGGTTAAAAATACCCTCATCACTTATAACTAATGGTTCAATTGGCTTTGCGACAATCGGAATAATTGTAGGAGTGATACGGTTGTCATCAGTGAAAACAGATTGAAAATAATTGTTGAACATATTGGCCTGACTCGTTCTTTCGCTATCGGTTAGAGATGAAGTTGTTCCTGTGCCAGGCCGAAAGTGTTTCCAGAATCGATAAGGGTTGCTCTTAATGTAGTCTGGTAGTGCGGTGGCGAAATAATATTCTTTAGCAAGTTTTGCCTTTCTCTTGAAGTCTGCCATAGCACTTGCCAGGTTAGACACGCGCACTGAATTTTCGCCTTTTTTTTTTTGATGGCATAACGTAGCCTTTTCACTTTGCGCTTGGCCTGCAATACTTCGCGTGTCACCCACGGATTATGTTTGCGTTGCCTTTGCGTGAGCATGTACTAAGTGAGCATGTACTAGCCCTTTCTTTATTGCTATTCAATTTAACAAGAAGTGTAGCCTGTCCATTAGTTGAGTCAAATGTTTTTTTTTCTAACGCTACTCAGATTGTGCGAAGCTTCGGGAGGGCAGAGCCGAGATTTACGGCTCTGCCCTCCCGAATGCTTCGTTGGACAACTTTCAGAAACGGCATCTGTACGACAGCGACGAAGGCATCCGACGTCTTCCCTAAATACTTATTTGTGCTTATTATATTTAAACATCTAAAAGTACAATATCGCTTCCTGGAGTCACTGCTGCTCACTTCGTTCTCTCGACATCGTGTCACCTTCAAGCTATCGACGCTTCTTCTACGCTTTCGCTCGCTCCTTATAGTCGCCACTTGAAATATGTCTTGCGGAGAACGATCACTATGTATACAGTTAGCAAACCAGCACGCAGTCAGTTCTCTATGTTGGAGATCTTGCTCTTAGTGGTCGGGACATGTCCTTTTTCTATTTGCTTCTTTACGTCCAGCCTCTGCGTGCTATTACGACAAAATCTCCATAGTTTCACTGGAGTCACACAATATCACATCATGTGCTAGAAGCCTCGTATCTGCTTTTCTTCATATGATTATATTGCAGTTACCGTGCTTTCAACCTAGAAGAACAATTATTATAAAGTGTTGAAAACTCTGCTTTTAGGGGCGAAGCTCCTTAAGGCGGCACCCGTTCGTCCCTCGTAGTGGTCGTAGTAGTGAGTAACAAGTCTTACGCTTTGACGTCCAAGGTGGTGCCGCCGGTGGGAGATTTCTCCTGTGCGTTGTTGAACAATAAAAAATTCGCAGCGTGCGCGTTAACTAAAAGCCGAATTCTTCTGTCTCTCATTCCCCATTAGCAGCCATTGGCATGTTCCAGTAGGAAACGTTAGTAGAAGTAGAAGTGTAAGTGTTAGCTAAAAGCCGACTTTTTCTGTCTCTCATTGCCATTAGCAGCCATTGTTTATCTCCAAGGTAGTGCCTGGTGAGATTTCTCCTGTGCGTGATTAAACAATAAAAATTTTGTTCAAAACGCCGTTGATTGATGAAATAAACCAACGAAAGACGCCAGATGTTTTGTAAAAGCAGAACGAAAGAACGCCAGATGTTTTTCTTAAAGTGTAGTAGTAGTAGGGTAGTAGTTGCATGTAGCCACCTCGCCCGATCGTCAACGGGCGAGGTGGACCGGCAACGGCGCGAGGACCCTGCCGTACGAGAGTTAAATCACACTAAAAGACATACTTTGCGGGCGATACACTCTAGTGAGCTTTCAACTTTTCGTCTTAGTGTACATGATAAAGAAATTATTTCTACGAAAAACGCAAGGCACACCTTGAGCAATATGTTTGGTTTTGGGACGCTAAATGGAACCATGAGGCGATGCGAAGCCGGAGCACTTGCACGATCGCGTTCCGTTGGCTTTCGTTGGGCATGCTACCGACCTGGCGTCGTGGAACGCGCGTCCTGTCTTCCCTCTAGCCTTGCCTTTAATTCGCACAGGGCGAGCGGGGAATGCGGTCGCTCTTGGCGCTCTTTCGCTCGGGAGTGGACTTCTTCCTTGCATTTCACCGATCACAAGTGATAATGAAGGGACCACGTAAACCAACAGTACAATAAAAGTTTGATGTTTAATATATACACGATGTTTCACACTCTTTATATTATGTACTGGGCGCATTTCACGGAAGAGTTTCACGGTTTACAGATGATTCCCTCCGTAGCTTCGCCCCACTCATCATCATTCACCCCGTGGATATGCTGTGATTTTTTTTTACTTCAGTAAATATGTTCTTGTAGATCTCTCTACTTTTTACATTTACAAGTCACTCAACACATTAACAACCGCATGTACTGCCTCAGTGTGACTACTGTGAATCTTGCTAAAACGAGCAAAACAGGTTAGTACACTTAAGCTGCTGACATACGAAATTTCATGACGACTGCACAGACATTTATTTATCATGAAGTCTTTCCTGAAAATGTTTCGCTCGCAAGCTACATCTCGTCAATCCGTCAAGCGTGAAAGTAGTTCCGTCCTGCGAAAAGTGCACATATTTTCCTTCTTTTGACGCAGCGAAAACAGCGATAGGTGAACGATTCTATAGGTTCCTGCAATACGTCACCTGGATGCTCTTAGGCCCAGTTATTATATTTTGCTTATGATTTTATCCTAATGTACCTCCTTAGTCCCAGTTAGTATTTAATATTTTGTCATCCTCAATACACCGTATTTTTTACTGTGTATTGAGGATGACAAAAATATTAAGTCGAAATAATACGTTGGCGAGTGGTCCAGATGTTTGTGCACACTTCGTGCAATTTGTGCTCAATAGAAACGTTGAACTTATTTAAAATTGAGCAACTTTTTTGTTACAACGTAATATGGCGAGCGTACTCATCGCCCCAATGTTTAGCATGAAGTGTTGAAAGATTTCAATAAAAATTAACCTGCTCATATATCCCGGAGGAAATCATGTCAATTAGAGCCGCGTGTAGTAGTATGTACATATCAGCACGGACAGTACAAGCACGTTTAGAAGAAGCAGAATGTCAAAACGACATTACTTGTGTAAAAATGGCAGGTATCTATTTTATATTTATAATTTGTAAGAAATTCTACTCTGCGAATATGTATGTCGTGTGAATATGCTTACCTTGTGAAACGTTTTGTGAATGGTTTTGTTTTGGGAGCATTCCTGTTTCATGAACATTGCTTTGGAATGTGTACAGCAGATGGGAGCACAAGCTAGCCAGCCGGTCTGAAAAGTGTCTAACTTCCCTGTCCTTTTTTGTATTTCTTCCTCCTCACATCAGCCTGT
The DNA here is from genome assembly GCF_013339695.2 of Rhipicephalus sanguineus. NCBI lineage: Eukaryota > Metazoa > Arthropoda > Arachnida > Ixodida > Ixodidae > Rhipicephalus > Rhipicephalus sanguineus. The sequence continues at coordinate 167,951,684 of NC_051178.1, read as the reverse complement.
AGAACTGTAACTTTTTCCTACTCTGTAGAGGAAGCAATTTGCATAGGCTGATCCTTGCCGAAGCCTATGAATGACTGTGTCCACACATCAGCTAACAATTGTTGGAGTATCAAATTCGGTCCTGGATCATTGCGACAGAACTGATAGTTCTGAGCTCCATTAATGAACCAAGTTCTTTTCGGCAATCGAGAGCACAGCTTGTTCAGAAAATATCGCGCATCAGTCGCCGCTAGAGGTATTAGTGACAAATCACTCTCTTGATGTGCGACATGTACCATGCGATCAGCTGTCTCTGTGCCTATGATTCGACAGTGACTTGGAACCCACTGGAATGTTGTGATTTCAATCTTTCGCTTTGGCGCATGCCTTCTGTATTTCATATGTCGGTGTGCGACCTGAGTTTCTTAAGCTGGTTCGTTTTATACAGAGGAATGAGGAGTGCGAGTCACTCAGAAGAGGTTCTCGCTGTCAACATATGTTCACAAAGATCATGTTAGCAAAAACTATCCTAAGCACACGAACAGACTGCGACTTGAAAATGGGTTTTGTTCTGTTAGTGTTTCTTACTTTAACTGATTTTATCTTCTGTTATTCAAAACAAAGAAGCAAGAGGCAACTTAGAAAACCATGAAATAACTATTACGAATAGTGTATGAATGTATATGGCGTGCGTAATGAGGATGTTACCTTTTGTTCGGAACTACCGGAAAACATTAGAGAAATTAGGACATTTCTGCAGCGTTAGGATAAACGAGCGGCACATCCCCTGGAGCATACACTGCTGAGACAAAAGGCCTGCACTAAATTGCAGTGTATGCAACTAAATTGCGGCGACGGCTCATTTGTCCATTTATAACGCATGGCAAATTCCCGACAGTGCTCGGAGGAACCGGAGAGACCGCAGTGATACTGTTTCCACAGGCGTGCACACGCTAACAGGCTGCGGGGACTGCCTCGTGGTTTCTTCCCACTTGCCTTGCAGCTCATTCCTGCATTCATGTGCGTTTATGACTAGCCTAAGTGCCTATTCTTAAACTGAGAATAAAAATGAACAAGTTACGAAGAGAATGAGAGGTAATAAGTAGCATGAAGCTGTGCTGGTTGGCACTGCTGCGCGCGTTTCTCAGCTTAGTCCGCACTGATGTCAACTTCGCCATTTAACAGAGCAAGTACGGTAATTCATTCTAAAAACAGGCAAACAAAAGTATTCAATGCCCAAGCAAATGCCTGAAGCTGGGGCTCTCGCTTCCCTCGAGGGTAGCATAAATTACGCGTCTCTTAGGTTGTGCCCGACAGCCGCATCTCGAAGCTTGATGCGCCGGTAAACCAATGCCAGCTAAAGCAGATACGAGTGAAAAATTGCATCGCTTGAGTTAGGTGCGGGCGGAGGGGGGAGTGATAGCAAGGGGAAGGAAAACAGCTATAATAGAGAATAAAACATTCTCACGAAACGATCGCGGTCGTTGCATTTCTTGCTCGCTTGCTACTCTCCTTACTTGTTAATTTCTAGCGTCTCGTGCTCCTCGTGCAGTTTGTCGTTAATATACATCACTAATTCGGCTAGCGCTGAGTTCTGCTACTATCCTCAGTCTTTTTTTGTTTTCATTTCCCTAGTGGGTGTATGAAGCTTTGTTGTTCTTCTTCTTATGCTTTTAATTTAAAGAAAACGTAAGCATCAGGAAACATTGGAACGAGATGGCGGAGGTAAGGCATATTGACGGCTTCAGTACGATTCATATTGTCTTGTTCTCGAGAAAGCCTGAAGATCAGGCTTGAGACACTCTGCCTCAGGAAGCACCAGAGAGAAATGTCATCTTTGGATATAGCGTCACACCTGCAGCTGGAGCATTTTTCACACACATCGAACGACATTGTTTTGTTTTGCTGTCGGGTGGATGGTGCCGCTGTAATTGAATACTAAATAAGGGTGTATACAGAAATCGAGCCAGCATTTCGAGCACGTTTCCCAGCGCACACCAAGTTCAAAAAGACAGCTGGCCGGAATTCTCGACTTAAGGTTCTTGACTTGTGGTGGATTGTCAGGGACTGGTTTAGATGGCGCGCATGAAATAGGAGAAAAAAATACCTTGTTTTTAAGACGAGAATTTCTAACGCAGATGTATGCTCTTGCTTTGTCATCGTGACAAAAAAAACGCCAGGCCTGCGCTGAAACCGCAGCACAGTCACAGCGAAAGCTGGAAGAGCGGCGTTTCTAGAGCCCGTTAAGCTCTCTTGGGGCTACAATACAAGTACACTAGAAAGGTACCCACTACGCCACAAATCAAACTTTTTGTGAAGTTGGGAAGCAGCCACTCAGCCATTATTCGTCATTCTATGGAGAAGCGAGGCACCAGCTACACGTCTGTAAGGCATTATGTGCACTTTGTTGACGTGACGACTGATGACGATGAAGAATTATGGCTCAGCCCTTTGTAATGGGTTGGAATCTTTAAACGGCCCACCAGTTATGTAATTTGCATTGGGTGACGCCCGGTCGCCATTTCCCTCTCCCGTCATGCTGTATACGTTGACGTGTAAGAGAGACGGGGGGGGGGGCGAAGAACTTTATTGGGACCCCGAGGTAATGGATCATGCGCTTATGGGCTTCCTTGGCAACCAATACAAGTGCACTTGCGAGGAACCCACTACGCTATAAATCATTGTAATCTTACTGAGACCCCGAGGAAGTGGATCATGCGCTTATGGGCTTCCTTGGCAACCAATACAAGTGCACTTGCGAGGAACCCACTACGCTATAAATAATTGTAATTTTTTAGAAGTAGGGCAGCAGGCACTGTGCCATTTTTCGTCATTCTACAGAGAGCGTTGGTACCTGCTAAACGCATGTAAGGGATTATGTGCAATTTGCTGATTCTGCGCCTGATGACGATGAAGAATTATGGCAGAGCGCTTTTGTAATGGGTTGGAAGCATTCAACAACCCACTCGTTGCGCAATTCGCAATTGTTTGACGCCTGGTTACAGAATTCGCGTTGTGCGACGCTTGGTGCTTATTTTAATCTTCTACCACGCTATATTGCATATGCTAATGTGGTTCCTTCCCGACATGAAGCCTGTATAGGACCTTTTTGCAAAGCAGTTTCAAGCACCGGCATGGCTCAGAGGTTGAATACTGGGCTCCCACGCAGAGGGCCCAGGTTCGAACCTCGTTCCATCCTGGAATTTTTTTCTTATTTAGTTTTTTTTTCTTATTTCGAGCGATACTGGTTACGGACACCGGCGGCGGCGGCGGCGGCGGCGGCGGCGGACAACTACGGCGCCAAAAACGGCCGGAGAAATGATCTCATAACAGCTTTCGCTGTAAAAACGCCAGGCCTGCGCTAAAATCGCAGCACAGTCACAGCGAAAGCTGGAAGAGCGGCGTTTCTAGAGCTCGTTGTAAGCTCTCTTGCGGCTACAATAGAAGTACACTAGAATGGTACCCACTACGCCATAAATCACAATTTTTGTGAAGTTCGGAAGCACCTACTAAGCCATTATTCGTCGTTCTGCGGAGAAGCGAGGCACCAGGTACATGTCTGTAAGGCATTATGTGCACTTTGTTGACGCGACGACTGATGACGATGAAGAAATATGGCTCAGCCCTTTGTACTGGGTTGGAAGCAATAAACGGCCCACCAGTTATGCAATTTGCATTGGGTGACGCCCGGTCGCTATTTCCCTCTCCCGTCATGCTGTATAACATACGTTGACGTGGGAGAGGGACGGGGGGTGGCGAAGAACTTTACTGAGACCCCGAGGAAATGGATCATGCGCTTATGGGCTTCCTTGGCAACCAATACAAATGCACTTGCGAGGAACCCACTACGCTCTAAATCATTGTAATTTTACTGAGACCCCGAGGAAATGGATCATGCGCTTATGGGCTTCCTTGGCAACCAATACAAGTGCACTTGCGAGGAAGCCACTACGCTATAAATCATTGTAGTTTTTGAGAAGTAGGGCAGCAGGCGCTGTGCCATTTTTCGTCATTCTACGGAGAGCCGTGGTACCTACTAAACACATGTAAGGCATTATGCGCACTTTGTTGATGCTGTGCCTGATGACGACGAAGAATTATGGCGGAGCCCTTTGTAATGGGTTGGAAGCATTCAACAACCTACTCGTTGCGCAATTCGCATTGTGTGACGTCTGGTTACAGAATTCGCGTTGTGCGACGCTTGGTGCTTATTTTACTCTTCTACCACGCTATATTGCATATGCTAATGTGGTTCCTTCCCGACATGAAGCCTGTATAGGACCTTTTTGCAAAGCAGTTTCAAGCACCGGCATGGCTCAGAGGGATTCCACTTCCGGCCGCGATAGCGAGCGGACGCATTTGGAATGGGCTCTGTCGGAGCGGTATCAGCGGCCGTTTCTGGCCGCGGAAACAGGGTGTCTGCTGCCTCGGATAACGAGTATCGCGTTGTTTTGCCTAGTCTGCCATCAGGAAGTTTAGTTTTGAATACGGTTTTCATGCATGGGGATGTGAGGGCCCGGCCCTATCGTGTAGAAGACTTCAGGGATACGCTGAGCGATTTGAAATTGCTCCCCGAGGTTTCGTCCTTGGGGGCGTATCAAATGAATCACGTATGGGCAGTCACGTTCAAGTGTGCGGAAGGCGCGAAGAGGCTGCTCGAAAAAGCCGACGTGAAAGTGAAGGGCCAGCGTTGCGTCCTCATTGACCCGTCGAAGAAGGAACTGCGGTTGAAGTTGCACTGGCTCCTGCCTACCGTTCCCGACGACGACGTACGGGCGGCCTTGCTGAACTACGGAAGAGTGACGGATATAGTCAAGGAACGCTGGAAGGTTAGCGGCGTGTCTGACAAGGCCTCAACGGACACGTACCGTGACAATGAACCTGAAGGCAGGAGTCAAGCCAGAGGATATACCCCACCAGATAAGGATTGCTGGTGAGCTTGCCCTTGTGGTAGTGCCGGGAAGGGCACCACTATGCCTTCGCTGTCAGTGCACCGGGCACATTCGCCGGGACTGTAAGGTGCCGCGCTGCACGCTGTGTCGTCGCTTTGGCCCACCGAGACAGAATGCGTGCGTACCTACGCCAGTGTCGCGGGGCCCGTGGGGAGTGACGATAACTCGGAGCTGCTAATGGATGAAGCCGATTCGGAAGCAGCAGCGAGTGCTGAGACAGAAAGCGCTACGACGGACAGTGCACCGGCGGAACAAATCTCGGGCGAGAAAGTTCGAGCGGGGCCGGCGAACTTCAAAGGCGAAGGCGCACTACCGGTTACAGATGAAGCCTCAGAAGCAGCACTGGCCAGGGATGAGAAGAGCAAAGCGCCAGTGGCGGGTGGCAAGAAGGAAGCGGAGGAGGCAATGGACATTTCTAAGGAAGGCGCCGCGACTAATAAGCGACCACACGAAGGCGTCGAGGGAGAGGGTTCTTCTACGGACCTGATCAGCGCCGGAGAGCCACCACCAAAGCAGCCCCCCAGCGTCGGGCAACGTTGCGGCCAAGGCCGACCATCCCACAAGACCGGAGGCTGACGGCGTCGACACCATCGACGCCGCCACCACCGCCACCGGTTACATAGCAGTAAGCTTAGGAAGCCCCGTTCTAGGTATCGGGCCCCACGGTAATCTGTCGTCAAGGGTAAGCCCCATACTCTGGGTCTCTATTATACTATATTATTGCAATGGCACTGCCTGACAAACCCTTGCGCTTCGCCACAATCAATGTTAGAGGGCTTGCAGCTAGGAGAAGGCAATTGCAGTTGTATAGACTGACGATGGAACAAGATTTAGATATCATTGCCGTACAAGAAACGAAAATTGAAGGTGACGTCGAGACCAAGAGTATGGTGCTTCCTTTCACGTCAAAGTACTACGCGGCTGTTAGTCACGCCGTTGGGAGATCCGCGGGGTGTGTACTTTTTGTGCGCCAACACCCAGGCCTTGAAGTGAAGGCTGTGAGGTCAGACTCGGCAGGACGCATGGTCGTCTGTGACATTGTTTTTGGTTCAGCAGACTGGCGAGTGATGTGCCTTTATGCTCCTAACGCACTCGATGAAAGAAGACAGTTCTTCGAGAGTATTAGAAACTATTGCAATATTGAAGGGAATCTGGTGCTTATGGGAGACTTTAATTGTGTACTGGCAGCACGCGATAAATCGAGTGGTACAGCATATAGAGACGCCAGCACGGCTGAGCTTCGCAAAATAATTGATGAATATGGGCTCGAGGACGTGGCGGAATGCTTGGATAGCGGCCGAAATGTGCGCTTCACGCATTTTCAAGCATCCAGCCACGCACGGCTTGACAGAGTGTACGTTCCGGGCGAATTGATAACGCATGCGCAAGAGTACCGAGTGCAGTCTGTTTCATTTAGCGACCACTGCCTAGTCTCGTTTGATATTAAAAGCAAAGCGGAAAGTAGAAATAAGTTCGCATGGGAATTGTGGAAGCTCAATGCGAAGATTTTAGACGATGAGGTTTTCTGCGAAAAAGTGTTAGCCTCGCTTGAAGAGATTAAGAACCGAGCAGACACAACAGTAGGCGAACAATGGGAAACTTTCAAACAAAAAACGAAAATGAAGGCACTGGAACGATCCAGCGCTATAAAGCACGAGAAGAATAAATACGAGGCAGAGCTGCGGAAAAGCTTGCAAATGCTTACATATCAAGAAAGCCTAGCTCCTGGGATGTTCAGGGACGATATCTGTGCGCTCAAGCAGAAGCTTGAGCAGACGGATATCGAACGCTATCGCGGGGCGTTGATCCGAGCTAGAGTAGATGCAATGATAACAGGTGAGGCACCAACTAAAAGAGCCCTCGCAAAGGAAAGGAAGTGGGCCCGCAGGAACGTAATTTACGAAGTAGAACAAGACGGTGTTATCTTGAATGAACAGACAGACATCGAACACGTGTTCACGATGTACTACAAACAGTTGTTTGCCTGTAGCCCGGTTGACGCGGAAAGTTTCAAGACAGAATTCATGCCTTCAATGCCAAAGATTGATAACAGTTCAAAAGAGACTTTAGAGCGCCCGATTACGGCCGAGGAAATAGCGGTGGCTATTGATGACTTGAAACGGGGAAATCTCCTGGGCCCGATGGGCTAGGAGCTGATTTTTACAAGACGTTCAAGTACGAAGTAGCCCCTATACTAGCTAATGTTTTAGAAGATGCATATGAACGTAAGCGATTACCGCCTTCATTCCTGTCCACGCACACAGTTCTGATCCCAAAAACAGACGATCGTGACACGTTAAGGCAGGTAACGGCATATCGCCCTATCAGCTTAGCGAATGTCGACTACAAGGTATACATGAAAGTTTTGGCGAAAAGACTACAAGCGGTTATTAAAGATATAGTTGGACCGCACCAGACGTGCGGTATAAAGGACCGGTCCATTTTCACTAACATTCACACGGCGAGAAGCATACTGGAGTGCTGTGACGTATTAGGCAAACAAGTCGCAATGCTCCAGCTCGATTTAGAGAAAGCGTTCGATCGCGTACCGCACGAAATACTGTTTGCGATTCTGGAATATATAAACGTGGGATCCGTTATCACGGAGGGAGTCGCAATGGCGTACAGGGGCTGCACGACGAGGCTAATAATCAACAAGTCCGTGGGAGAGCTTATCGAAGTGCAGCGGTCGGTGCGACAGGGTTGCCCCCTCTCACCGCTACTTTTCGCTTTATATATCGAGCCCTTGTGCCTCAGTGTAATAAGAGCTAGTTGTATAAATGGCTTTAAAATACAGCACGTTGAGGTAAAACTACTCGCATACGCGGATGACATAGCAGTGTTTTGCGGGGACCACGCCAGTGTCACGAATACTGTGGAAATTGTGAAGCGTTTTTGTGCTACTAGCGGCAGCGCTGTTAACTGGGGCAAGAGCCTCGGAATCTGGCATGGAGCTTGGCCAGTGACACCCAACACGTTTGCCAACATGCAATGGGTTTCCACACCCACGAGATACCTAGGCGTCCCTTTAGAGTTTTATCGCGACAGTGAACCCTACTGGCAGAACCAAGTTTTGGAAATGCGCGCAAGGGCGGAGAAGACAAAAGGGTCAGAATTGTCTATGTTTGCCCGCAGCACTGTGTGCAATGTCTTTTTTGTTACGAAATTATGGTATGTGCTAAGCGTTTTGCACTGCTCTCGCACTAACGTACAGAAGTTGCACAGAATTCTGGCTGTTTTTGTTTGGGGGTCGGTTTGGGAGAGGACAAGCCGTACCAACCTGTTCCGACGTGTACGTGATGGAGGCCTCAGCCTGTCGCATTTATTCCTGAGGCAAGTAGTGAACCGGTTCTGTTTCCTACGTGATGTGAAGGACCCCTTTTTACGTACTGTACTACAGCTTAGACTAAGTAAACTTGTGCCTGATTTTGTTGTATCCACCGAATTTATAGCAGGAGGGGTTTTCGGTTTCCTGAAGGAAGTTGTGGCGGCTTATAAATTCTTGCGTGCTCGATTTTCTTGTGAATATTTGTCGGAAGTGAAACGAAGGAAGTTGTACAAGGATCTCGTCGATGTACTTCTTCCTGTGCCTCTGTATCGCGCCATGTATAGTGCCAATCCAGGAAGCGATGTTCTGAAGCGTGTAAAACGAATGTATGTTGCTCCAGGAGCCAAGTCCTTTTTCTTCAGGTTGCACACCGGGACACTAGAGGTTAAAACATGGATAAAGGAAAAGGGAATGTATGTACCTTGGGTGTGCAGTGCTTTATTTGTAGAAAGCCTGAGACCATTGAGCATGTCTTTTAGAATGCTGGGAAGGCGTGTTCTTTTGGGACATACTGCAAAGAACGCTGAAAAAAGACTTTCCCCTAGACCCGCGAGGAATCCGTTTCCTATCTGTGGAAAATGAAGACGGCGTCCCATTTGATGCAGTTATGCTCATGGGATTGCACTGCATATGGAAGGCCTGCATGGCCGCACGTCATGTCGATGTAGATGCAAGGTCGGCACAGGAGTATTTCCGTGAATCAGTGGGCAGGTTCCTGGAAGCACACAAATCTTCGGAGCCGGTACCTGAATGGGTATCGAGGATCGAGCCACTCATGTATATGAAACGATTTTAGCCACCACATTTCAGCCATAGTTTGGCTGATCGTTTTATCCATGCCCACTTTACGCACTTATGTAATATGTATTCTTACGTTTGACCTCTGATTGTGTTTGTGTTCCGATGTGTATGTCAAAGCAGGCAATAAAGAAAAAAAAAAAAAACCGGCATGGCTCAGAGGTTGAATACCGGGCTCCCACGCAGAGGGCCCAGGTTCGAACCTCGTTCCATCCTGGAATTTTTTTCTTATTTAGTTTTTTTTCTTATTTCGAGCGATACTGGTTACGGACACCGGCGGCGGCGGCGGTGGCGGCGGCAGCGGCGGCAGCGGCGGACAACTACGGCGCGAAAAAACGCCAGGCCTGCGCTGAAACCGCAGCACAGTCACAGCGAAAGCTGGAAGAGCGGCGTTTCTAGAGCCCGTTAAGCTCTCTTGGGGCTACAATACAAGTACACTAGAAAGGTACCCCACTACGACCACAAATCAAACTTTTTGTGAAGTTGGGAAGCAGCCACTCAGCCATTATTCGTCATTCTATGGAGAAGCGAGGCACCAGCTACACGTCTGTAAGGCATTATGTGCACTTTGTTGACGTGACGACTGATGACGATGAAGAATTATGGCTCAGCCCTTTGTAATGGGTTGGAATCTTTAAACGGCCCACCAGTTATGTAATTTGCATTGGGTGACGCCCGGTCGCCATTTCCCTCTCCCGTCATGCTGTATACGTTGACGTGGAAGAGAGACGGGGGGGGGGGGGCGAAGAACTTTATTGGGACCCCGAGGTAATGGATCATGCGCTTATGGGCTTCCTTGGCAACCAATACAAGTGCACTTGCGAGGAACCCACTACGCTATAAATCATTGTAATCTTACTGAGACCCCGAGGAAGTGGATCATGCGCTTATGGGCTTCCTTGGCAACCAATACAAGTGCACTTGCGAGGAACCCACTACGCTATAAATAATTGTAATTTTTTAGAAGTAGGGCAGCAGGCACTGTGCCATTTTTCGTCATTCTACAGAGAGCGTTGGTACCTGCTAAACGCATGTAAGGGATTATGTGCAATTTGCTGATTCTGCGCCTGATGACGATGAAGAATTATGGCAGAGCGCTTTTGTAATGGGTTGGAAGCATTCAACAACCCACTCGTTGCGCAATTCGCAATTGTTTGACGCCTGGTTACAGAATTCGCGTTGTGCGACGCTCGGTGCTTATTTTAATCTTCTACCACGCTATATTGCATATGCTAATGTGGTTCCTTCCCGACATGAAGCCTGTATAGGACCTTTTTGCAAAGCAGTTTCAAGCACCGGCATGGCTCAGAGGTGAATACTGGGCTCCCACGCAGAGGGCCCAGGTTCGAACCTCGTTCCATCCTGGAATTTTTTTCTTATTTAGTTTTTTTTTCTTATTTCGAGCGATACTGGTTACGGACACCGGCGGCGGCGGCGGCGGCGGCGGCGGCGGCAGCGGCGGCGGCGGCGGCGGCGGACAACTACGGCGCCAAAAACGGCCGGAGAAATGATCTCATAACAGCTTTCGCTGTAAAACGGCCGGTGAAATGATCTCATAACAGCTTTCGCTGTAAATCACGACTACATTGTGTGTTTTCTTTGTGTCCATTAGGAAATGCATTTACTTAAATAATTGCAATGTGAAATGGTTCGTCACTATAAGCGACTACATTTTGAATTCTTACCCTCAAGGATTAAAGCGACATTACGGCATTGCTCATGTGCTGATTGGCAAAAATCCCAGTTGCGGAAATTAAATTTTAAGAATTTATTAGGCCTCCGCAAAATAAACTACACATAAGGCGCGAAGATATCGGCGAGTAGAGTCGTCGGACTCACTGGCGCTCGTAATAAAGTGTGCAGGCTAGTAATGCCTCACCCATCGTAAGTTGATAGTAAATTAGCAAGTTTTGCCGCTATTCATATTTTATTTCAACAAACCTAAATTATTTAAACTTACAAAGAAATTGCTCTTCTCTGGGTTTCAGCACATCAAATGATGCCATGAAACTAGACAATGTGGCCAGTATTCCGGCGACTTCCAATAAAAAACAATAGTGTCGATAAAACCAGAAATAACACAGAAACAAGGAATGTAGGTAGTCACACAATGAAAGAAAGGGGCAAAACACGTTGGACGGAAATAAATGTGTCCTAAAAGAGATAAATGCCCGTAACATTGCTCTTTCCTCTCCTTTACTTTCAGACATAACGCCATCGTGTACCACAGCGGGAACACATTTCCCAAGAGACACAAGCGCAACAGAAACAATCAAGCGACAGACGAGTAAGCTATTTTGTACGGTCCGTGAATAATGCCGCTCTTGGGATGACAATATGAGGATACTACAAGAACTCACAGGATCCCTTCTGCACGCACTTTAAATGACTGGAAGGAGAAAGCAATATTGGTTTTATTCTGTATTGTTCCTCTGCCACCACCCACCGAAAAATGTCTGCACCTAATGTGGTTTTGCATTGCCGCCAGGAACGGATGCACCTCACCTGGTTTTGCAATGCATCCTTGATGTGCCCACCGTACACCAATCTAAGACGCATGTGATAACGTCATCTTGTGACGTCATGTCACGTGACGTCACTATTTGCTACAATGACGTCACAAATTTTGGCAATATGTGACATCATGATGACGTCATATAGTGACGACATCACATGACGGTGAGTTTTTGCATCACTTGTGTGGACGCCGACGGGAAACGCCAACGCAGGATGACGGCCAATTTTCGCGTTTCATGCGCCAGCTAAGGCTTGCGCTTTAAAAAGGATGTTTTCCTTCGAAAAACAGTATTGAAACCGGTAATACAAATGCCAGTAGCGTCTGTAGTACTACTGGGCTCGCTGGAGTGAAGGCTTAATCTTATGCGTTAGGGTTAAGCTCTCCCATGTTAAAAAATGAGGTCAGTGCCCCTTTAGAAATATCTTGTGCGTTCGTTCTATTTATATCTCCCTTTTTTCTACTGTCTGCCTCTCGTTCCATTTCATTGATAGCGAGATTCAATATATTGTAAACAATAGCAATACCGCAATGGGATTTAATGAGTCAACATCTCGCTGTAAAGTGCGGTAATCTGTTTGAACTAGAATCTGGTAAGTAGAAACGCTGCATTATTATTTCTCCGGCTTTTCATAACTTCCATGATGGTGGGGTGAAGATGAAACACAATGTTACTTCAGAATTGGAATGAAACATACGGATGCGTTATAGAGAGAGAGAGAGAAATAGATGAAAAGGAAACGCAGGGAGGTTAACCTGGCGCGAGTTACCGGTTTGCTACCCTGCCCAGGGGTGGGGATATAGGGGTCGGAAAGAGGACAGAGAGGATGCGTTATATTCTTCCACAACACTAACCTGATGAATTTAGGACGCGAGTATGTGCACTTAATGCAGTAATGTGACGCTGTTGAGCAAGGTACCATTCAGTTCATTTTCTTTGGTGCGTTCCGTATACGAAAAAAT